>NC_066634.1:14420328-14487638 GCF_025201925.1 Gopherus flavomarginatus | reverse complement strand
GGTACCCCCTGTACCCGCACCCCTGCCCACAGCCAGCCCCTGCTGCACCCCCTGCCCTGCCTGCACCAGCCCCGCACCCCGTGCCCTGTCTCCAGTCAACCCTTGCCGCACTCTCCTGCCTTAAGCCAGCCAGTCCCACACTCCTCTGTCTCCAGGCCTGCCAACCCCTGCGCACTACCCTGAGGCCCTTCCTGAAGCCAACCAGCCCACTCCACCCCACATCCCCCTGCCTGCTGCCAGCCCCTGTCAGCAGCCAGTCCCACACACCCTGCCCTGCCTGCAGCCAGCACATTTGCAGCCAGTCCTGCACCCCCTGTCCTGTCTGCAGCCAGCCCCGCAAGCCTTGCCCTGCTTGCAGCCAGACCCGACCTCCAGTCAGCCCCTGCCCTGCCTCCAGCCAGCCCCATGTCCACTGGTGCCCTGCAGTTCCCAGGGCAGTAACCCTGCACACACTGCTGCAATGAGAGGGGCAGTGAACAGCTGTGACCCACACATGTGCACACCTTAGGGTGACCAGACAGCAAGTGTGAAGAATTGGAACAGGGTGGGGGGGTATAGGATCCTATATAAGCAAAAGACCCCCCAAATCGGGACTGTCCCTATAAAATCGGGACATCTGGTCACCCTAGCACACCCCCAGGGAGTGGCGGGGACCCACACATGTGAACGGAGCTCATTTCTAGTTCAGGCCCATCTTTTTAAAAAAGAATTTTAGGTAGGGTTAACATACATCCGTATTTTCCTGGACATGTCCAGCTTTTTGGTTCTTAATAGACCATCTGGGAGAAATTTTAAAAATATGGATGTATGGTAACCTATTGGTACAAAAAATACGTACTGTGGCACATCCCTTAAATCAGAACTTTTTACAGGGAACCGGCTGCTAAGAAATGAAAGGCTTTATTTACATGGTTTTTTTTTAGTCATCCCTGCCGGGGCCCCGCCGAATATGTTCGAATTGGGCCCCGCACTTCCTAAAGCTGGCCCTGCCTGCGGAGAGCCTCAAAGGTCCCATTTTGCTGCCTCTTGGCCTCAGTGCATTCAGCTAGTGGCCCGAAGACCGGGCTGGATGTCATTCAGAACACCATCTCCCAGCAGCTGTTCCAGAGGCTCAGGTTTAATCCTCAAGGCCGAGCACAAAAACTTTCAGCCAGGAACATTTCGCTCTCTCCCGCCTCCGCCCAAGTGGCAAAGGAGAAGCAGACGAGACACGCCGCTCAAAGACGCCTCCCTCCCACTTCCTGTAGGCTGTGCAAAGCTCTTGGCCTGCCTCACGCCTTGTCAGGAAAGCGCGGCCATGCTACTCACACCTGAGTCACGTCCGCAGCCTGGCCTGCCCTGGCTGACGGTGTGCAGAGCCACGCCAGTCAATGGCAGTTTGAGTCAGGACACCTAGGCTCTTTCCCCTGACAGCCACACACACAAGCACTGCCTGGTGTCCCGAGAGCCTCCGTCCTGTTCTCACCGCAGCACACGCTGCCTGCCAGTGGTGGGTGGGAAAAGGGGACCAGGAAGTACTGCAGCCTCATTCCAGGACAGGAGGCCCTTGCCATACCCAGGCCTGCCTCTTGCCTTCAGTCCAGGTAGCCTCATGGCCTAGGCTCTTGGTGTTCTGCTGGTCACTTGCCTTGCTGGAAGGCCCTGAGGGAAAAGAAGCAAGCACACATGTAGCATAGGATGGCTTTGATCCATTAATCTCTGGGTTATGGGCCCAGCACACTTTTTGCTGCACCATTCTGCTGGTTTTTTCATGACCGCTGCACTCAGCCATCACTATCTGGATTAGCACCTTATGCACTCTCACACTGGCAGGCAGATGCGCAGTCCTGCTAGGCAGCTGTCCTGGTCACAGGATATTACAGCTTCTACAGGGTAAAAGGGATCTATTTGGGGTTTGGACCCCATTGGGAGCTGGATAGCTGAGTGCCAGAGACAGGGAGCACTTCTTAAACTGTTTTCAGTTAAGCCTTCAGCTTCACCCTCACCTGAAAAGTACTTCACCATTAAGGGGTATGGGTTCCAAATGCCAAAAGCATGTGGGAGGTAAGAATGGGTGTTTAGCTGTCTGTGGTTGTTGTAGTTGATTTCCTTTTTGCTGTTCCTGGTGTGTAAAGGCAGAGACATTTTTGAATCTGCTTAAAATTGCTGTTAGTGCTACAGTCCCTCACCTTAAGCTTATGCTATTAGATCTTCTTCTGTGATATATTCTGGTTCTGAAAGGTAAAAGGTCACTCTGTGTGTGGCATTATGGAGTGAGGTAGCAAATGTTGGTTGCAGAAATGGGGCATGTGCCACAACAGTCCTGCCCCCCAGCTGCATTCCCTGAGTCCAACCTGACAAATTTCCATGCAGTCAGAGTGGAAAGAGAGCATTTTACCTAACTGTGAAGTTGCTTACAACTTTCAGTGTGTAAGTGAGATCAGAACCCCCCACTCTAAGTACATCTAAAATTTATACTTAACTATTAGTGATCTTAGTCTGTAGCATAGAACTGAATTTGTAATACAACTACGAAAGAGCTTTATTTTAAACTAGAAAAAAAAAAAGCATAAAATCTTGCAGTTTAGAAACTTCAAAAAAGACCCATAGTACTAAATTTAAATATTCATTTTCAATCTTTTTTATTTCACTATGCTTTGGAACCCATGTCCCTTGCCTAATGAGATATATGTAGGTTCGGGTGACTCCCAAAAGCATGAACTGCTAAGGACCATTCTACTGTCCTTGATTCATATCACCAGGATAACTACACTTTATTACTCCTGCCCTAATAAGAAAGAGATTGAGGATCTCACAACTAGCCGAAATGACCATTTGGACAAGCACCCCATCATGCAATGCGGGGTGGATGTGACCATGCACATCAGCAACAAAAGACTTTTACAACACATCACCAACAGATGTCAGGGTAGAGTTCATTCTGAACCCTGCTTACATCCTCCCCAGAACCAAGAATTGGTGCTCCTGGTAAATCACAACTCCCTATTATACCAAATCATTGGTATTGAATGCTGAAGTCACAGCTAGCAAAAGTAGCCACCCATCTCTGCCCTGCAGCATCCAGCTTAGCCCTTGTTAACACATAAGTCAGTGGATTGTTTCTCTGTCCATACCTGAAACTGAGCACCACACAAGTAGTCTCCAAAGTTTCTCAGTGATGGCCCATTTCAAGCCCAAGAACTGCAGCTGGTGGATGGGATAGCAAGTTTCGCTATCAGACAGTCCTCAGCTGGCAAAGGCTACAGATTTACATTTGCCTTCCACTTCCTGGTACGAGACTGCTCCCAAACCCTCCAAACTGGCATCAGCATGCAGGATAAATGGCTTGTTTGGGTCAGCAGAGACTAGGACTGGCACATGAATCAGGCAAATAATGATTTCCCGTAAAGCTCTGTCACATCTCTCATCCCGCCATGTCCAAATGGAGGAGAGGAGGAGCCCCTCCCCTGTCCCAGCCCAAGAACACCAGATCTGTGGAGGCAAGATGTCTGTAGACCCAAACCAGATGGAGCTTGCTGGGGAGAGGAGTTTCCCTCAGCCCAGGCCCACTGGAGTTGCTATTGCAGTGGGGGAGAGATGTCTTTCATCTAGTTCTTGGATGCCCTGATAAGAGGGGGGTTGAGTTTTTTCTTCCCACCTACAGCTCAAACTTCTTTTACCCCCACCACTTTCTGCTCTAGCCTGATCTCCCTCTTCACCTCAGTTCTCTTTTTCCTGGTCTTGTTCCAGAGCCCTGACAGCCCAATTCTCTGCCTAACCCCGCGCTCCTCTACTGCAACCCTGAACCTCTCATTCTAACCCCACCCTAGAGCCTGCACATCCCAGGGCCAGTGCCCTCATCCACCTGCACTCCAACTCTCTGTCCCATGTACCCTGATTTAGAGTGTAACTAATAATATTAATTTGGATAATATGATGAAAATTTAATTTATTAGCTTACATTTTATTTAATTTAATTGAGTTACAAAGTTACAGTTGCTTTACTGCTATTCAATAGATACATAGGGCATTATATGCAACAAGGTTTTGGTTAATGTCTCTTACCACAATTCCTTGATAACCTGGTGGTAAGAGACACAGAACCAGCCTTGCAGTTCAGGTTTCTCAATTCTTGAGTGAAAGATGCAGCGCTTAGAAAAGCTACTGTTACTTAGGGTTTACTTGACTAAGTTAAACTTAAAATCAAAAACCTAATAAACAAAGAATAAAAAACTTACAGGAAATGGAGCTTAGCCTAGTTCCCTTGAAACTTAAAGTTTCAGAACAAGTACAGCCTACTGCTAGTACATAGAAAGAGAAAGTGGAGGAAGTAAAGTCAGAATGATAGAGTGAAGTTGCTCTAGTGAGGTGGGTTACCTCTTTTATAGGGCACAAGCACCGGAAATCCCTTCCTCCTATGTCCAAATTTCATTCCTCACCCACAAAACGTTAGAGTACGCTTCCTTCAGAGGCTAGTATGTTTGTGCATGTTGATGACATGTACATATGCACATAAGTTCCCTTGTCTTGTACCTGTTAAGTCTGTGGGTAGAATACTGAAAAAAAAAACCCTATGCCATTCTCCATTGTCGATTGGTCTAAGTAAAGGTCTTAGACAGGCGTGAGTACTTATCTATTTAAGTAAAAAGATACAGGTCAACTTTGCTTTCTTAGTAAAAGGTCACAATATAGATATGCTGAACCTTGCCTTAGCTTAACATACAGGATATGGCCTGTAGGGTCTCGTAAGTCAATGTGCCCCAGCCTTCTAATCATTTCTATTGCCCGCCGCTGGACCCTCTCCAAATTGTCCACATCACTTCGCATGTGGGACCCAACCCCAAAAGTACCCACATTTCACGCCCAATGGCCCCCAAATGCCAGATTTTAATATGTACATAGGGTGCTCCCATGGTCATGTCACTCCCGAGCTCTCCAGTGGACCTGCTGCTGTGGAGAAAAAGGTCAAAATCAGCCAGGACGTCGCTGCAGTCAATTCCCTGTGCTCCCAGTCAGTGTGGTATCGGAAAGCTCCAAGATGGCTCACTTCCCTTTCTCTCATCAGCTTCAGGCCCAGGGTTACAAATGCCCAAACTAGGTGGGATTCTCCCCTGGGCTCAGGGTGTGGGGCTGCTCTGAGGGGATGGGACTTGCACACTTGGGATATTAGTGCAAAGATACAATTTCAATTTCTCTTAGAGAAATTGAGGGCAATTTATATTTGGTAAAAATCTTATTTCGTGAAAGGAAAGCTGCAGTGATAGCCTGGTTACTGGGGGTGCAAAACACTTTCCTCCTACAAGAAACAAGAGGTTAGAATTAGACATTTACATCATTTGTTCCAATGTTGGCACAGGTTAATTTTGCTTCTGTGCAGGTTTGTTTCAGGCGGTGACTGTTTTGGTTTATTGGGGTGTTTGGTTTTTTAAGTTGGAATGGGAGATTTTAATTGACATTTGCTGGATTCGAATGGCTGACCTGCAACACCAGTTTTGACATACTTCTGCATATTTTATACAGATTTGGCCAGTATTCAAGGATTCAATTCCTTTACAGGAGGTTTTAGAGTTCAGGCTTATTTATTTGATGTTATTTTATCATCCTGCTGTAGCACACCTTTTTGATAAAACCTTGAAATTATTAATTTATGGCATTTGTTAGTTTTTATTTTTAAAACAAAGTTTTTCTTAATGTTTGGGTTTTAAATTAAACATAGTTTTTTGGTTTCAAATTTTTCATTTAGGTTTTGGTGGTTGATGGGATCTTTAAGAACTTGGATTTAATACTAAAATTTGACAGATTTAGCTTATTGAAAGTAAACTGTTCACTATTTTATTTTAATAAAGATTGTATTGCTGTAAACCCTGGCCCAGTGGGAGGAGGAGATGAGCCTGGCCTTTAACTGAGAAGGAGCAGAGTGCATGGGAGAGACCAGGTGATGGGGGGGGCACAGCCCCCCAATTTTTTGGTCTACCCACCTCAGTCTCCCACCAAACGAGAAGAGTCTGATGCCACTCCTGCTGGTCACTGGGTGTCACTGCTGTTCCATGGGAAACATGCTCTGTGCATACGCAGCTTGGTGAGAAATACACTCTGTGCCTTACCGTGACTGGTCCGTTGGGGTGTCACTGCTCCTAGAAGGCAGACACACGCTGTTGCATTACACCACCTGACCGCTGGGTGTCAGTGCTGTATCAATGGAAACACTTTCTGTGCATTACCCTGAATGACCACGAGGTGTCACTGCTGCTCCAAGGGAAACATGCTCTGTGTGTTACCCTGATTGGCCACTGGGTGTCCACTGCTGCGCCAAGGAAAACAACCTTCTGTGCATTACTCTGACTGCCCACTGGGGTGTCACTGCTGCGCCAAGGGAGACGTAAGAGCGGCCAGACTGGTTCAGACGCAAAGTCCCATCTAGCCCAGTATCCTCCTGTCTTCTGACAGTGGCCAGTGCCAGGTTCCCCAGAGGGAATGAACAGAGCAGGGAATCATCAAGTGATCCATCCCCTTCCGCCCATTCCCAGCTTCTGGCAAAACAGGCTACAGGCACCATCCCTGCCACCTGGCTAATAGCCCTTGATGGACCTATCCACCGTATCTTATCTAGTTCTTTTTTTGAACGCTGTTATAGTCTTGGCCTTCACAACATCCTCTGGCAAGGAGTTTTCCACAGGTTAACTGTGCAACTGCCCTGAGCTTACCCCCTTCCCCTCGCCAGGTTGTATATGGAAAAGAGGATGAGGATGAGGAGAGCCATGATGTGTCTGTCACTGGCTGATGCCTCAGTTTCCTCTAGGCAGCAGTGCTGCAGGCTCCTTTGGTCAGTTCCCATGCAACTGTGTCTGGGGAAGGGGGAGTAGATACTCATGCTCCCCAGCCCCATTCCCCTCCACCAGCAGCTGGGAAATCCAGGCCAAATTTAACCCTGGTAGCTGGGCCGGGATTAGCCTGGGCCGGGGTTGGGCTGGGAAGGAATTGTGGTGGGGAAACAGACGCACCTGCTGTGAGGGAAGATCCTTCCATTCCCTGCCAACCTCCCTCACTCCTTGCAGCATGGCACCCCCTAGAACTTCCTTCTCTGTCATGGAGGCTGTCTGCTGCCTGCTTCTCCCTTAGCATCATCTCTCCGCACCCTGGGGCACTGGCGTCGCCCATCCTGTGCAAACAGGCAGGTCCCTGGTCTGCCCTGTGGTGCTGCCCTGCAATTTGGGGAGGCAGCTATTGGATGGAATCATATCGAAATATGGGGGTGGGCAAGGCTCGGGATCAAGACTCTTGGGTTCTCCCCTCAACTCTGGGAGGAAAGTGGAGGTTAGGGGGTAGAGTCGGAGAGGGGCAGGGCTGGGATCCAGGGCTCCTGCTTTTTCTCCACTTCCTGCAGCTGCTTCGGCCTTTCAGTGCGTTTCCTGTTGCAAATTCATTTGCTGACTTGTGCAACCCACCCCAGAGGTGGCTGCATCTCAGTGTTGGGTGAGGCATCCTTGGCTACATCACCCCTAACCGTGTCTCTCTCCCCACTGCAGGTGACCCTGCAGCACTTGGCAAACATCCGGCAAGATCGTGGGGGGTGCTTTTGAGCATTGGGCCAGCCAGGGGCCAGGTGCCCAGCCCGCCTCCCCCCCAAGAATGGGACCCAGCACCCCCTAATTTTTACAGGATATAACAAGGAGCAAAGGGGAGCAAGTCAGAGAAGAAGGTGGCCAGGGTCTGAGCAGGGGGTGGAAATGGGTTGGTCGCTGGGGGGTTTAAGCAGCTGGAGGCAGAGTTAGGAGAGGGGGCTGAAGGGCAAAATCAGGGACGAGGGAAGGAGCCGGAGTTAAGCCCAGGGAGAGATGCTGCAGAGGGTCAAACCCCGTCACAGGCAGGGGCAGAGAGGTAACAGTTACCCCGGGGGGCTGAGACCTCCAGTGTTTGCAAACATGGGGCAGGGAGCAGAGGGACTTTTTTATTTCCCCTTCCCACAGCCAGCACCTCTCAGCATGGGCTTCCCAGGGCTGGGCTCTTAAAGGCACAGGCATCCCACTGCCTAGACCCTGCAGCTCCTCTCTGATGTAACCTACTGAGGTGCTGCAGTAGGAGACTCAATTCAGTGAAACTGGGCATTCCCTATACGCCCCACAGCCAGGGAGCTGTGCACCCCCTCCCTCGAATTTCCCCAACACCCCCCCCCCCCAGTTGTCAACTAGTTACATGCAGCTCTGCCAATGTTGTCATTGGTTGCAAATTTGAATGGAAATTGAAACGTTAACACACACTTTAAAAGCAGGTACAACGTATGAAAAATACTTGTACTTGAGAAAGTTAAATAGGTTTGGAAAGTCTGGACAAAGCCAGGTTTCCTCACGCAGCTGTTGTGTTTGCTGACAATGTCGGGACATTGGCTTCAGCAATGTTGACCAACCTAAGGGCTGGTCTACACTACGGGGGAAAATCAATCTCAGATACGCAACTTCAGCTACGTGAATAACGTAGCTGAGTTGAAGTATCTAAGATCGAATTACTCACCGTCCTCACGGCGCAGGATCGATGTCCATGGCTCCCCCTGTCGATTCTGCAACTCCATTCGGGTTGGTGGAGTTACGGAATCGATATAAGAGTTTTTGGGGATCGATATATCGCGTCTAGATGAGACGCGATATATCGATCCCTGAGCAATTGATTGCTACCTGCCGATACGGCGGGTAGTGAAGATGTACCCTTAGAATTTCAAATGATGATTTGTAAGCGAGGTGTGAATGAGCTCTCCCCCTGACAGCTATGTGATGAGCAGGGTTGGAGGAGGCTTTGGGACCAGGACTGTATTTCCATGAACTCACCTACTCTGCCGAGGTATCCAGTAGACAGAGCTGGGCTGCCTCTGCTCTAGGTGCCCGGAGGAGGGAAGGTGTGTGGGGCTCCAGCTGGGGCTCTTCCTCCCTCCTGCCAAGCCCTGACTATTAATCCCAGCCCTGGCACTCCTTTCTTCAAGCGCCATGTGGGCCAGAGGAAAAGTGTGGCAGGAAGCACAGGGGCCAAACTTGTGGGCACCAGCTGAAGCAGCGAGAATCCCAACCCACCATGTCAAACTGCAGGAATCAGCAACTAGGGTGGCAAGTTTTAGAGCCCCAACCCATTGTGGCCATCACGACCAAAGACCTGGCTCCCGTGGTGAGTCACCCAGCAGGAGGGAAAAGACTCATTCTTGTACACTAGAGACAGCGAAGGTTGAGGACTGTGAGCTCCAGGGCTTTACCACAAGCCAACACCAGGTCCCACTGAGAGTTCCCTCAGATTGCAGGATTCAGTGTCCCAAGTGTTGCCCATTACACCATGGAAACAGCTTGTGCTGCCTTCTCTGGCCATCAGTGACCCTCACGGGGCTGGCTTGTGTAAGGGACTGTTGACCCTTTACTAAAACTTAGTGTGTGTGGTGGTGGGGGGGTGGGGGGGTCGGTTGGCTAGTTCCTAGCACCAATAGAGGTGGAAAGGGTCAGTGGGAAATCAGGCCCCTGAGACTGACAGTCCCCAGGGGCAATGGGGAGAGGCCAAAGTTCCAAGTTAGCTGGACTGACAGGCCAGGCAGTGTAATGAGGGAGTCACCAGGCCAGGGGGTCCCATCCAGTGCCAGCTTTAGGTCAATTCCCCCAATTCCCCCAAACTGGACCCCGCACCTAAGAGGGCCCCATGCCTGCACCTATAAGGGCCCCACGCCTTAAAGAAGAGAGCCTAACTTTTTAATTTTTACTCATCTGGCGGCAGCTTGAGTCTTCAGTGGCACTTCAGCTGTGGGTCCTTCACTCACTCCAGGTCTTCAGTGGCATTTCGGTGGCGGGTCCTTCAGTGCCATGGAAGACTTGGAGCGAGTGAAGGACCCACTGCCGAAGTGCCGCTGAAGACCTGGACCACTGCCAGGTATTCGAATTGGATCCTGCAGTTCCTATAGCTGGCCGTGGTCCCATCCTCCATGGGAGTGGGAACTGCCTGAGCCAGAGCGGGGTTGAGCTAAGCAGAGAGCAGGAGCCCGAGAAGAGCGGGGAGCAGAGTTGTGCAGGTGTAGTGCCAGAAACTGCTCCCTGTGGGATTTTGTTACTGATACTTGAGGTTGTTCTTATTTGCTGATTTTTCCTAATTTGCTAAAACTTGACGGTGGTTTCTCTAGCAAAGGCCAGTCCCTGGCCCCTTGGTCCAGACATCCTCATTCACATCAGGCTTCAAATTGAGAATCATTTCCCATTCCCGCTCTGTGGGAGGAGAGACTTTTAAACGCGCTCTCTGTGCGACTGCACATGGCTAAGCAAGGAGAACAAACCCCCAATCCCCCCTGTGCTTTGGGGGGCCAGGTTTGCTGTGGTCTGTAGTTCAGATGCCTTCACGTCTGGGCACTGGGATTATTTACCAGTTTCTGTGACATTGGGGCATAACTGTGCTCACAGCCAAATTAATGTGCTTAGTGTGGCCGTGTGCCCTCAACTTTACACAATCTGTTTCCAAAAATTGGTTTCTGTAAAATCGGAATAATCCCCTAGTGTAGACATACTGTATGTGCCTGAGCATCCACAGTGCAAACTGGAGCCAGATCTAGTTTCACTCTGTCTACACTTCAAACACTGCTGTGGCACTGCTATAGCACTCTGGAGTAGACAGTGACTGGAGGGGTTTTCCCATCCCTGTAATAGCTACATGGACAGAACAATTCTTCCTTTTATTTAGCACTGTCTAATCAGGGCTTAGGTCACCTTAACTCTATGGGTTTGGGGGGTGGGGTTCACACCCTGAGAAATGTCGCTCTTCCAGTTCAGTGCCCAGCGTACAGCAGCCCTTAGATTCCTCTTGCTATTTCAATGCAGGCACTGACCTGTGAGAGGAAAACATCAGCTCACAAACACTGAGACTGAATTCCCCACATTTAATCTCTCTGCACTTTCCAGAAAGTCACAAAATTCAATTCATTCTTGCTAGGACAGAGAAAAAAATAAGTGACACTAAGTTTTTGGCTTGATTATGTAACCCTTCTGCCTCTCTGAGTTGGCAGCAACAAGGGCCGGGTTCAGTATCCAGGGGTTCCGTTTCATAACACAATGCATAACTGGCTCGAGCCCCCACCCAGTGACCTGGGACACTCACATACCACACCCCCCTGGGCGCCTCTAGGAGGCAATACTTCCCCTCTCGCAAGCACGGAGTCTGAGTGTAGCAAAATCTTTTTAATAAAGGAAGGAATCAATGCGGCATCCCATTGGAGAAACACCACAAACAGGGTTATAACACAAACCATAAACAAAAACCCACCTCCAAGTACGTTTGGCACTGTCCTTTTTCGCCTTAGGGGTTTAAGTCCAATCACCCCAAAGTCCAACAACCCAAAAGTCTCTGGTCAATGCCACCCCAGAGTTCGAGAGTTTATCTGTAGAGGTCCCTCCCCCCAGCCTGGGTAGAAAGGAGCACCTTACGTGGTCCGGGGCCAACTGCCTTGCCTCTCCGTGGGTTCTGCTTCCGCCTTCTCCACGAACTGCTCCGCTTTACCAGCTGCTCCACTCTGCTCCTCCAGCCGTCCTCAGAAACTGCTCCGCTCCACCAACTGCTCTGCTCCATGAGCTGCTCTAGTTCTCCCTGCAAACTGCTCGGCTCCGCTCGCTCTCTGGGCCGCTCCACCCATCCCACAGCTACTCTGCTCTGCCAGCTGCTCCGCTGCCACCAGCTGTCCCATGATCTGCTCCAGCCGTCCCCACAACTGCTCCACTCCACCACCTGCTCGGTTCCAAAGTATAGCTTCAGGCTCCCCTACTAGCTAGCACAGTACTCAGTGCTCTCAGCTTAGTAATTGCAGCTCTTCAGTGATTTCAACTGTCAGTGATCTCAGCTCTTAGTAGGGGAACCTCAGTGCTAGTGCACTATTAGCCAAAAGTGAGTTCAGCTCCATAATCAGTATTTACATTCTTGAGGGAATAAAAAAATCAATTCTGACATTCCACAGTGAAGATGGTGCTGCTGGCTCTACAAGAACACACACACACACACACACACACACACACACACACACACACACACACACACACACACACACACACACACACACACACACACACACACACACACACACACACACACACACACACACACACACACACACACACACACACACACACACACACACACACACACACACACACACACACACACACACACACACACACCTGTCCACAACTTCTCTCAATTCACTGGGTTTTGGAACCCATGTCCCTTGTCTAGCAAGTACCACCCAACTGAGGGTGAGTCATTTGTCACCAAGCAGTCCCACAGCTCGGTAGTCTGGGATAGGGTAGGCGTGCCTATGCAAATACACTCTCAAATTCTTTCCACCAGATGTCAGGGTAGAGCTTATCCTGACTCTGCTTACAATTAAATAAAATTAAGTGTTTAATTAATATAGTAAAAATATATCCTGACTCCTCTAAATAACACCACAACGTGAAATAAGAACAGAGAAAAATCTTGTCAGTGAAGTTTCGCAAATGATCTTCCCATTATTAATTTCCATGCTGCCCCATTGGAGGTCTGGACACCTCCACTGTCACTGCTCTGCATTCACCTTCCCCTAGAATTGTTCTTGGACATTCCCAAATATGAAAAATTGTGCACTTCAGAATGCGAATAGTGACCCCGTCTCCTTCCTGCACCTGCTCTACATTGCTCCACAGCCGCTTCTTCCCCTGCAGAGTCACCCCAGCACGGCAGTGCAGCCGCCCAGGGGTCAGCAGGGGCCCCTGGCAAGGACAGTGGGTGCAGTTAACAGCCCAGTCTGCCTGGCAGTGAGTCAGCTGTAAAAAAGCAAAACCCCCTCCCAGAAGTACAGAGACTGAATTCCCCAACTTTAACATCATGACCCCCTCTAGAAAGCCACACGTGTCAGTTGTATTTTCACAGGGTGATACAAAAATCAGGTGACACAAATTTTTAAGTTGAGTAAATAAAGTTGAGGAGATAGTTATTAACCTCACAGAAATATACTAAAGATCCCTCAGCATAACACCTGAAGGGGAAATATGAACAGAGACAAACCTTGTCAGCAAAGGCTCATTTCCCAAACAAGCCTCAAAATGTTATGAATTCCCACCCCTCCTCCACAGGAGCTCTGTGCAGTGTCACTGTTCTGTAGGCAGCTTCCCATTCAATGCTGTTGTGGGCCTTTCCCAGGCCTGGAAATGTATCAACGACAGAATCTGAAGAGCAAACCTGGCTCCCCGCGCCAGGTGGGATTTGAGTGTTTGGCCCCTGTCACTTAGTCTTTGTCAATAGTACAGACGCCAGGGGAGGGATCTTGGCACAGGGGCTGGTAGGGGAGAAATGATTGTAGATTCTGACCTGTGCTCTGGAGAGAAGGTAATAGTTGAGGGGGCATTTTTGTCTCCTCCCCTGCCTCAGTGTCCCCTGGGCCGGATTCTACATTCCACAGGACAAATGAGGGGGTGACATCACTTGGTGAATAAAAGCTAGTGCTCCATGGGAGGTTTGAAATCACAACCTCAGTATAGCTCCTCTCAGCACTGCCCTATAAGTACTGTGCACTAGCCAGTTGTGCCACTGCAGCATCTGTTAGCTGTTATTCTCCAAGACCCCTAGGTTGATAAGGGCGAGGAGTGACCCCAAAACATTCTCAGTGGAACTGAGAGCCGGTAGCGACAAGTGTTGTACTCGGTGAGGTGGATTCTTCTTAAGGGTTCCAGGCCCCATTTGACCCTTTTGTTCTTCCCTGTGTAATAACAGAGCTGGTTAAGACTCACTGTAGAGTCTTGCTGCAGACCAACAGATCTGAAATCACTGATCACCAGGTCTAAGCATTAGTCCTGCTTTGGAACAGCGTCTCTCATCCAACAAACTGCCCAGTCTGCACTAGCAGTGAGGCTCCCTCACTAACAGCTGAAATCAGGGAGAGCTGTGTGAAGTGCAGGGCCCCAGGGTTGCTTGAACAGGGGGGAACAACACCCAGGACTTTTCAAAATGGGAGGGCTCTGCCTTGCCCCTTTGTAATGACCGTAAGGGCGAATGAGCGTGGGGAGGGAGCGGAGAACAGTGAGCGGGAGGCGGGGCCTTGGGGGGGAAGAGGCAGCATAGCAGCAGGACCTTGGGGAGAAGGGGGGGCAGGGGCGTGGCCTCGAGTGGCAGGGAGGGGGCTACTGTTTGGGCTCTAGTGACTGCTACTTTTAGGCAGGGCTGCCCAAAGGGGGACAAGTGGGGCAATTTGCCCCAGGCCCTGGGCCCTGCAGGCGCCCCACAAGCCCTGGCCGAGAATCCCTTCCCTGGCTAGAGGCTCCTTTTTACATTTTACTGGCCCAGCAGCAGTCTGGGTCTTCGGTGGCACTTTGGCAGCGGGCCCTTCACTCACTCTGGGTCTTCGGATGCACTTCGGTGGCGGGTCCTTCAGCGCTGCCCAAGATGCAGTGTGAGTGAAGGACCCGCTGCCACTGAAGACTCAAAGCGCCTCCCAGTAAGTACAAGCGCCGCAGTCGGTGGCGCCTTTTTTATGTCTGCTCCTCCGCTTTGCCCCAGCAGGCCCCCGAATCCTCTGGGCGGCCCTGCTTTTAGGGAGCCTGTTCCACTCCTGGTGGGACCACAAGATATCCCAGAGCAGAGAGGGGCTAGCAGAGCGGTGCCAGGGTGGAATGGCAAGTGGCCAGCAATGTGGCCAGACAGTGGAGGGAGAAAGGGGCTTTCCCCCCGGGAGGTGAGAGGTGAACTCTGGGTTTTCACTGACCCAGGACAGCAGCTGTGGGTGAGGTGCAGTGAAGGGAGGGACACATCCAAAGAGCTTTTGGTGTCTGGATTTAAGAGCCCGAGGCAAAAGACCACTGCCCAGCGCACTGTGGGTGGGTGTTTTGCTCATAGTGTTGTGTTATGAATCCTGATTGTGGTGTTTTCCCAAGTTAATACAAGGTGATTTTCCTCCTTTTTCTTAGTTTTTTTTCTATACTCAGTGGTTGTGAGTGGGGAGAGTATCACCTCTTCGAGGCACCCAGTGGCCAGGGTTAGTTCCCCTCGATTGCTGGGTGGGGGCTTAGGCAGATTGTGCACCCAAACAGGGAATTGTAACTTCAACCTTCATAGTAAGAGCCAGAGGTGCAACCTGACTCTGCTTGGGGCGGAAAAATACATAACGCCGCCCCTGGTCAGGGAATTGCCCACATTGAGCACAAGGTGAGAGCTGTGTGATCTGAACTGTCCATTGGCACCACCGTGCACTGGGCTGTCGACGTGCTCTCCTTCACATAAATCCAGTCAATGCGACTCCTGGCCTGCCCCTGCAGAAAGATGTACCCCCTCTGCGGCTCTAAGCTGACCTCACTACAGACCTGTGCCATGTAATGCTCATTGTAAAAATGTTTCCTCTGACAGCTGGGAAAACACCAACAAGAAACAGTCCAGAGGAAGGGAACCAGTTCCTTCCATTTCTTAATTGGGGACCATACACACTAATATAGCCCTAACCAGTGCCACAGAGCACAAAGCCCACCAGTAACGTCCTTCCTGGTCAGAGCTCCAGCACCTTCTGTACTTGCACTGCGAATGTGAAGAAGAAGACTCCAACCCCATCATTCTTCCCTGGCCTGGAAGACCAAAGAGACAGGCCCTTCTTCCAATCACCTTCTGCCTATCAATCTACCCTAAACTCATGAATGTGTATTTCCTGAACACCCACCATGCCCAAGTCCAACTGCTCCAAGGCACTGAACATCAAACACCTCTTCCTGGGCCCCCAAATCCCTGCCATCTTCCACATGGCCACTTTTACAGATGCCCCTTCCCTGGTACTACCCTTGCTCAGCAGCCCAGTGGCACCATTCCTGAGGGTCACCCTACCTCACTGGCTTCCTGCCATGTTGGGAAAGACAGCTCTCATCCTAAAAGTTCAGGTGGGCCAACCAGATGCAGAAGCCCACATTATCTTTTCCTACTGCAGAGCTCAAGGTCAGAGATTCACCCTGGGTGCAGAAACTATTGTGCACCCAGAGAGCAAGCCATCACTGCGCAAAGAGGGATGAAAGGGCCTACCGAAGCCTGAGATTGAACGAGGAACCTTTAGATTTTCAATCTAATGCTCTCCCAACTAAGCTACTTTACAAGCTGTTTAGCAGTGTTTTGGCCTGCTGCTTCTCTGTCTGGATGGTTTTGCAGCAGTTGCATGCAAAAAGAAAGTCATTGGGAGTGGCCCATGAAGACACTTTTGCCTGCCTTGCTCAGCTTGACTTACTTTCTCATTCCGTTCCTGCCTGAGTTCCCGGGTTGACCTGGTGGCAGAAGGCGACTGGGAGCCAGTGGGGCGGGGAGAAAATGAGCTGGAGCCTGAGCTAGACCAGACCCTGGCAGTGAGAGTCTGGTCACCATTTGCCGCCCCACCCTGCTGTCCTGGATACCCCTACTGGGTGTCATTTAAAAAGGGAAGTGGGGCTTCTGCTTCCCCTCCCTGATTTTCACACGGCAAAGGAGTGCAAACAGAAAAACGAACGGCTGCTCCATACCCCCACTGGAGGAACCCGACGCCCTTAGCTGTGGTGAGTAAGAAGTGACTGTTGGCTGACAGAGCCTGTCCCCGAGGAGCTGGAACAGCAGCTGCCGCCTCCCCCTCAGCTCCAGGCTGTGGGAAATGCTCATTGCCTGGCTGCATGGGCGGATGCTGCTCCGTGCTCTGGAGAGCGTCTGTATTGATCTGTCAACCCCCGGTCTTCACTGAGCCAGTCTGGTAAGGTCCCAAGTGCCCCCTTCGGCCTTCGGCTTTAATTTGCACCTGGATGCATTTAACCATAAGTTGCCATGGTGGTATTCCAATGATGTTTTTTTTCCCAGTCATGTCTCCACATGTGGACTGCAGAGGGCGGGTAGTGTAGAACCATTGTGGCAGCTCTGCACTGCATGGGAAATTCTGCAGTAGACAAATACATTATCTGAGCTGCAGAAGAGGATGGCAACAAAGGAAAATCGGACCCAGAATTGTTACACTGGTGTAATAGAAGAGTAAGTGAGAAGAAGAACAGTTTTCCTCAAACAGTTCAGAATGGAATGACTGTGTCTTTTGGCTAAATTATCTACAGGATGCTAATGAGTATCAGCTTGTGTGGGGTGTAGAGGAGCCTGCTAGCCATTACAAACGTATTTAAAGTGACAAAGAGTCCTGCAGCACTTTATAGACTAACAGAAGTATTGGAGCATAAGCTTTCGTGGGTGAATATCCACTTCGTCAGATGCATGGGAGTCTAATGTAATATAATCGCTACTGTAATATAGAAAGTTTTCCTCCATTTAAAGTGTATATATTCCCAATAAGCATATGATGATGGTTATAAAAATCCCCTTCTGTCTCTGGCCTTTAATCTTTTTTCTCCAGATGTGGTATAGTTTAAGGGTGAGACTTTCAAAAGCATTTGATATTGGCCTAACTGCTCCCACAAAATTGTATGGGAGTTGTACCAATAACATCAGTGGGAGCAGCGTTCAGCCAATACTGAGCAGTTTTGAAAATCCCACCCTAAACTATTAACACTAAAATTTGGATTAAACTATTAATAAATAAAACAAAACCCTAGACTCCAGTTGATGAGAGTTAGTTTCTGACTAAAGCCTTTCAAGTAGTAGTTTTATTTGGAAAAGGTAAATGACCACTTAAAACCATATTTAGGGCCTGCATGTCCTTCCAATAAGCAGTGAAGTTTAAAACTTCAATGATTACATTCTTTGAAGGAATGTGTGGTATAATTTTTGCCATTTGTATCAACCTGTCTTGTAAAACATTAGGGACAGTAAAAAAGGGGTAGTATCTGAATCCAGTTTAGTTTTAAGGCTGCTGTTTGATTTGACTTCTAGTTAGGCCCATGGTTGAAAGTCACTGGCACTGAAATCTTGCAAGCTGTTTTCACAAGTTTTTAGGACAAGATGATGCAAGGATGGAGTCACTGATTTTCTGAGACTTCTACCATCTTTAACTATTGTGATCAGCTGTTCTTGAGAGAGAGGGTCCTTATTGTTTGAGATCCAAATCCGTACCTAAACTGTAGGGGTGGGGCTTCAAGGAATTGGATTTGAGGTTCTGGTTATGGCCTGCCTCTCTAAAATATTTAACTTCTAAGCAATATCTTACTTTGTCACCAATACTAGGCACCAATATGATATAATCTCTACTGTAATATAGAAAGTTTCCCTCCATTTAAAATGTGTTGCTACTTACAGTGATAAAAGATGATCCTAAGTTTTACTATATATATATATATAGAAAGAAAAATCAAACTGAAGTGCTCATACATTACTTTATTCCACTTTGTTAAATATGCAAATATAATAATTGTTATAGCTGTAATAATTATGCTTTTCCAGTTAGCTGAGGCCTTTATTGCTTTACTTGGGATGAATTTGGGAGCTGTGAATGTTACCCTGATTTGGTCCATATATAGCCAGCCTCAGGGATATTTCTGTTTTAACCTTACTCTAACACCTAACACTTAATTTGGATTAGATGGGAAGTGTGTTGTGTAGTTTTAGGAAGCAAGACACGGTAACTTACGACAAGAGTTCCAGAGCTGTTTGTTGGAACCAGCTCTTCAGTATCACATACTGAGGACCTGATTCTTTGCTATCTTATATCAGTGTTGGCTCCATTGGCTTCAGTTCAGCAAGAGGAGAACTGGGTCCTGGAACTTTAAGCATTCTCTTATACTTGGCGGCTGTGGTCACAGAAATGTACTTTATAACAGTTTTTACTTGAGAATATGTTACTGAGAGATGAAAACCCAGGTCCTCTGCTATGGAATGGTGCAGCTCTTGTGGAGCAGGGGCAAGTGAGGATGTGCAAAGATCTGCTCCCCCAATGCTGGTCTGGCTGTATGGTGGTCTGGCCCCTTGGTGTAGCTTAAGTCAGCCTCGAAGGATCAGCTAGGTGTAGAGAAGCCTCAGCCAAACCTGTATCCCAACAGCAGGGAGGGGAAGGAGAGTGAAGGAGCCACTCCCTTGGCTCTACACCAGCAGAGAGTTCCCATATACAAGGCTGTACCTCTCTTGGTCAGCTCTCCTAGACTTAGGGCCAAAATCTGCCTGCAGTGAAGTGAATATTGCACACTGGAGGATCTGATACAAATAGTCCTGTAGAAAAACGTAGACCATTTCAGCCCAAATGCTGCTGAGTTCTTTACTACAGAAATACAAAGGGAGGAAGCATCCCCAAAGTCTGAAGAAAGTGATATGTCACACTAGATTGATCAGCCTTTCCCATTTCAAGAGCCACTGTCTACGTGCCAGAATAAACACATTCCTCTCTTGGAACATGGTTCTAGAGGAAAGACAAATGTAACACGCTGTGAACCAAATCGTACTCTGCCCCAATGAACACATTAGTTTAACTGGAAAAATCATTAGTGACTAAGGGGATGAGATGCAACTGTCTATGCTGCTGCCTGACTGGCTGGCTCCTTATATAGGACCCCTAATCAGGTAAGCCCCGCCCCCTAATCAAGGCTTCGCTGCTATCCCAGCACACTGCCCCTAGCAGCCTACACACACACACACACTACACAATACAATCCACAAACTACACACTACAAAAACCTGCTCCTCCAACAGAACTCCCACTGAAATTCCCCTGTTGACAGCTGTTTGCTGGTTCCTGTGCTGCTGCAGATCAAGTAGAGTTCAACATGGAGGAGCTTTGGTTCACTAAGGCTTAGATTTATGCCTAGTGACACCAACACTGGGGAGCGGCCGTTCCTGCGGGGGTGGGGCGCTGCCTTCCCTCTCCAACTCTGCGAAGGGAATGGGGAGCGGCTGTTTCTGCAGGGGCGGGGCGCTGGGTTCCCTTCCCAGCTCTGCGAGGGGAATGGGGAGTGGCCGTTCCAGAGGGGGCGGGGCACTACCTTTCCTCCCCAGGTCTGCGAGGGGAATGGGGAGTGGCCATTCCTGCGGGGGTGGAGGGCTGCCTTCCCTCCCCAGCTCTGTGAGGGGACTTTGGAGTGGCTGTATCTGTGGGGGCGGGGCGCTGCCTTCCCTCCCCAGGTCTGCAAGGGGACTAGGAAGCGGCCTTTCCTGCGGGGGCGAGGCTCTGGGTTCCCTCCCTATCTCTGTGAGGGTACTGGGGAGCGGCCGTTCCTGCGGGGGCGGGGCGCTGCCTTCCCTCCCCAGTTCTGCGAGGGGACTGAGGGGCGGCCGTTCCTGCGGGGGCGGGGCGCTGCCTTCCTTCCCCAGCTCTGCGATGGGACTGGGGAGCGGCCGTTCCTGCGGGGGCGGGGCGCTGCCTTCCCTCCCCAGTTCTGCGAGGGGACTGGGGAGCTGCCGTTGAAGCGGGAAGGGGACTTTAGGGGATCCTATGCTGGACCCAAGCACCCTGAAACTCCAGAATGACTTGATTGAGGGGTCCTGACTGCGCTGAAAGCTCTGCTGTAACCTGCATTCCTGTTGTCCAATAAAACTTCTGTTTTACTGGCTGGCTGAGAGTCACTGTGGGTCCCAGGAAGAGGGGTGCAGGATCAGACCCCCCTCACACTCCGTGACAGTTCCCTCCCCAGTTCTGCAAGGAGACTGGGGAGCGGCCGTTCCAACAGGGGTGGGGCGCTCTATTCCCTCCCCAGCTCTGCAAGGGGACTGAGGAGCGGTAGTTTCTGCGAGGGTGGGGCGCTGGTTTCCCTTCTCACCTCTGCCAAGAGACTGTGAAGTGGCCATTCCAGCGGGGGCGGGGCGCTGGGGTCCCTTCCCACCTCTGCCAGGGGACTGGGGAGCGGCCGTTCAAGCTGGGGCAGGGCTCTGCCTCCCCTCCCCAGCTCTGCGAGGGGACTGGCCGTTCCTGCGGGGGTGGGGCGCTGGGTTCCCCTCCCAGCTCTGCCAGGGGATTGGGGAGTGGCCGCTCAAGCAGGGGCGGGGTGCTGCCTTCCCTACCCAGCTCTACGAGGGGACTGGGGAGCGGATGTTCCTAACGGGGCGGGGCACTGGCTTCCCTCCTGAGCTCTGCGAGGGGACTGGGAAGCGGCCATTCCAGCGGGGGCGGGGTGCTGCCTTCCATCCCCGGCTCTGCGATAGGACTGGGAAGCTGTCGTTCCTGTGGGGGCGGGGCGCTGCCTTCCCTCCCCAGGTCTGCGAGGTGACTGCGGAGCGGCCGTTCCTGCTGGGGTGGGGTGCTGCTTTCCCTCTCCGTCTCTGCTAAGAGCCTGGGAAGCGGCCGTTCCAGCTGTGGTGGGGTGCTGGGTTCCCCCCCCCAGCTCTGCCAGGGGACTGGGAAGTGGTGGTTCCAGCGGGGGCGGGGCGCTGCGTACTCTCTCCAGCTCTGGCAGGGGACTGGGGAGTGGCAGTTCGAGCGGGGCAGGGGCCTTGGCTTCCCTCCCCAGCTCTGGGAGGGGTGAGGGGAGTGGCGGTTCCAGCGGGGGCGGTGTGAGGGTGCTGCCCGTGGGAGCCAGCTGAGGTCACTCATTCAGGGTGAACTGCAAACAAAACAGGGCAGACAAACCCCAAATGCTGGTGGTTATTTCAATACTTAGATTTACCAAGCCAGCACAAAACAGCTTCTATAGTACCTCACTTGTCACTTAGAAGTCCAAACAACACAGTTCCCTTAAAGTGCCCAGCCTCAGGCCTCCGTCCAGTCACACCTGTCAGATATGATGATTCCTGAAAATCTTACTTCATCCTAGAAAAGAAAAGATTCTTCCAATCCCAAAGGATCAGCCACATACCCAGGTCCAATTACAACTTAGATCTTACCCAAAATACACGCTTACAGCCAATTCTGATTAACTAAGTTAAAATGTATTAGAAAAGAAAAGAGAGAGAGTGTTAGTTAAAAGATCCATATACATACAGACCTGAAGTCAATTCTTGAGGTTCAGATATATAGCAGAGGAGAGCTTGTAGTTGCCAAAAGTCCTCTTAGAAATAGTCCATAGGTTATAGTCCAGTTTCCAGATTCAGGGTAGCTCCAGTCAATGACTGGGGATCTCAATCCTTGTGGTTTAAAGTTTCCCCCTCTTGAAACCCAAAGCAGATCTGAGATGAAGAAGGATCGTATCCCAGGCTTCTTATACATTTCCAGCAGCCTTTCGGCCTGAGCAAACAATAAGCTTAACTCCTCCCAAACATCCTGGTAATTAGCACAGAGTAATTTATCCATTAAACAGTTTAGATACAGGTTACTATAACCTTCAAAGAGACATATAGACAATAATACTATTTCACTCAAGTATCATTTTAAATGCTAATATTCCCTTTTTTGATCTTTGAATTAAAACTGTACCAATAGACAAGACCTGTTTGCTTATATCACAAGCCCTGAGCAAACATCTCCCCTTCTACCTCTAACAATGCAGACTTGCATTTCAAAGCTCTGTTCATTTCCATATCTTGCTAACCAGTCCTTAAGGTTCACCCATGGGTCAGGTCATTCCGTGAGGTGAGTTAATTAACTCTTTCTGGCCCTGTCCCCTTTCAGTGAGATATTATATTATACTCATAACATCACAGGTGGGGCGCTGGCTTCCCTCCCCAGCTCCGGGAGGGGAGCACAGAGTGGCGGTTTGAGCGGAGGCTGGGCTCAGGGTTCCCTCCCCAGCTCTGGGAGGGGCCTGGGGAATGGCGGTTCCAGAGGGAGCAGGGCACCGGCTTCCCTTCTCAGTTCTGGGAGGGGCCTGGGGTGTTGTGGCTCCAGAGGGGGCGGGATGCTGGCTTCCCTCCCCAGCTCTGGGAGGGGCCTGGGAATTGGCGGCTCCAGCGGGGGCGGGGCATTGCCTTCCCCAGCTCTGGGTGGGGAGTGGGGAGCGGCGGTTCCAGCGGGGGTGAGGCGCCGGCTCCCCTCCCCAGCTCTGGAAGGGGCCTGGACAGTGGCGGTTTGAGCTGTGGCGGGATGCTGGCTCCTCTCGCCAGCTCTGGGAGGGGAATGGGCAACGGCAGTTGCAGCGGGGGCGGGGAGCTGTCTTCCCTCCCCAGCTCTGCGAGGGGACAGGGCGGCAGCCATTGGGGTGGGGGCAGGGCACTGCCTCCCATCCCCAGCTCTGCGAGGGGACTGGGGAGCAGCCGTTCCTGATGGAGCGGGGTGCTGGGTTCTTCCCAAGCTCTGCGAGGGGAGTGGGGACCGTCCGTTCCAGTGGGGGCGGGGAGCTGGGTTCCCTTCCTGGCTCTGCAAGGGAACTGGGCAGTGGCCGTTCGAGCGGGGGCAGGGCGCTGGGTTCCCTCCCCAGCTCTATGAGGTGACTGGAGAGCGGCCGATTCAGCAAGGGAGAGGCGCTGTGTTTCCACATCATCTTTGCCAGGGGACTGGGGAGTGGCCATTCCACTGGGGGCTGGGCACTGCCCTCCCTCCCAGCTCTGCGAGGGGACTGGGGAGTGGGTGTCCCACCAAGGGTGGGGCACTGGGTTCCCTCCCCAGGCTTTGAGGGGACAGGGAGCTGCCTTCCCTCCCCGGCTCTGCGAGGGGACTGGGGATCGGCTGTTCGAGCAGGGGCGGGACACTAGGTTCCCTCCCCACAGGGCCGGCTTTAGACCGATTCAGCCGATTCCCAGGAATCGGGCCCCGCACCTAAGAGGGCCCTGTGCCGAGAGCCGGAGCCACGGCCGAAGTGTGTCAAGCAGCCCCGCTTTCCCAGCTGGAGCTCTGGGCTCTTTAAATAGCCCCCATAGCCCTGGGATAGCGGGGGGCTCAGGGGGCTATTTAAAGGGCCAGGGCTCCAGCTGCCTCTGCCACCCCGTCCTTTAAATAGCCGCTGGAGCCCCGCCGCCCCCATGTATTCTCCAGGGCTCTAGCCGCTATTTAAAAGGTCTGGGGCGGGGTAGAAGGAGGGGAGCCCCGGGCCCTTTAAATAACCCCCAGAGCCCTGGGATAGAGGGAGGCTTCGGGGCTATTTAAAGGGCTGGGGCTCCAGCTGCCTCTGCTGCACCCCCTGCCCTGCTCCCAGCCAGCTCTGCACTCTGTGCCCACAGCTAGCCCCTGCCAAACCCTCCGCCCTGTCTCCAGCCACCCCCCACAGCCCTGCCCAAAGCCAGCCAGCCCCCACACACCCCTGCCCGCACCAGCCCTGCACACCCTGCCCACACCCAGCCCCAACCCCCATGCCCTGTCTCCAGCCAATCCCGCTGCACTCCCCTGCCTGAAGCCAGCCAGTTCTGCACTCCACTGTCTCCAGCCCTCCCAACCCCTGCTGCATCCCCCTGCGGCCCTGCCTGAAGCCAGCCCACCCCACACCCCCATCTCCAGCCCTGCACCCCTTGTCCTGCCTGCAGCTAGACCCTGCCTCCAACCAGCCCCATGTCCACTGCTGCCCTGCAGTTCCAGGGCAGTAACCCTACATACCTGCTTCAATGAGTGGGGGGAGCGAGTAGCTGGGACCTACACATGTGCACACCCGCAGGGAGTGGCAGGGACCCACACATGTGAAATGGCGGTCATTAATAAGCAATCAACAGCATATGTGATGCAATGTACATAATATTTAATTGTATTATTTATATAGTTATGGAAAGTAAATAATACATGAAAGAAATGAAAGGCTTTTTTTTCTCCACTTTTTGTTTTTTAAGTCATCCCCGCCAGGACCCCGCCGAAAATGTTCGAATTGGGCCTTGCACTTCCTAAGCCGGCCCTGGGACTGGGGAGTGGCTGTTCCTGCAGGGGTGGGGCACTGGGTTCTCTTCCCAGCTCTGCGAGGGGAGTGGGGAGCAGCCGTTCCTGCAGGGGCGGGGCGCAGGGTTCCCTTCCCAGCTCTGCCAGGAGACTGGGGAGTGGCTATTCCTGCGGGGGCAGGGTGCTGCCTTCCCTCCCCACATCTGTGAGTGGACTGAGGGGCCGTCATTCCAGCAGGTGCGGGGCTCTGCTTTCCTACCCCAGCTCTGCAATGGGACTGGGGAGTGGCTGTTCCAGCGGGGGCGGGGCGCTGCTTTCCCTCTCCAGCTCTGAGAGGGAACTGGGAGTGGCCGTTCCTGCGGGGGCGGGGCACTGGGTTCCCTCCCCGTCTCTGCGAGGGGACTGGGGAGTGGCCGTTCCTGGGCAGGCGGGGCGCTGGGTTCTCTCCCAGCTCTGCGAGGAGAGTGGGGAGCGGCCGTTCCTGTGGGGGCTTGGCACTGCCTTCCCTCACAGAGCTGGGGAGGGACTGGGGAGCGGCCGTTCCTGTGGGGGCTTGGCACTGCCTTCCCTCACAGAGCTGGGGAGGGACTGGGGAGCAACCTTTCCTGTGCTGGCGGGTGTGACAGTGCTGCCCGTGGGAGCCAGCTGAGGTCACTCAATCAGGGTGAACTGCAAACAAAATGGGGCAGACAAACCCGAAACCCTGGTGGTTATTTCAATGCTTAGATTTACCAAACCAGCACAAAACAGCTTCTACAGTACCTCACTGGTTACTTAGAAGTTTAAACCACGCAGTTCCCTTAAAGTGCCCAGCCTTAGTCCTCCGTCCAGACACACCTGTCAGATATGGTGATGTTTCCTGAAAATCTTACTTCATCATATAAAAGAAAAGGTTCTTCCAATCCCAAAGGATCAGCCACATACCCAGGTCCAATTATAACATTGATCTTACCCAAAATACACGCTAGAGCCAATTGTTATTAACTCAGCTAAAATTTATTAGAAAAGAAAAGAGAGAGTGTTGGTTAAAGGATCAATACACATACAGACTTGAATTCAATTCTTGAGGTTCAGATACATAGTAGAGGTGAGCTTGTAGTTGCCAAAAGTCCTTTTAGAAATAGTCCATAGGTTATAATCCAATGTCCATATTCAGGGTGACTCCAGTCAGTGACTGGGGATCTCAATCCTTGTGGTTTAAAGTTTCCCCCTCTTGAAACCCAAAGCAGATCTGAGATGAAGAAGGATCGTGTCCCAGGCTTCTTATACATTTCCAGCAGCCTTTCGGCCTGAGAAAACAGTAGGCTTAACTCCTTCTCCCAAACATCCTGGCAATTAGCACAGAATAATTTATCCATTAAACAGTTCAGATACAGATTACCATAACCTTCAGAGAGACATATAGACAATAATACTATTTCACTCAAGTATCATTTTAAATGCTAATATTCCTTTTTTGATATTTGAATTAAAACCATAGCAATAGACAAGACCTGTTTGCTTACACCACAAGACCTGAGCAAACATCTCCCCTTCTACCTCTAACAATGCAGACTTGCATTTGAAAGCTCTATTCATTTCCATATTTTGCTAACCAGTCCTTAAGGTTCACCCATCGGTTAGGTCAGTCGGTGAGGTGAGTTAATTAACTCTTTCTGGCCCTGTCACCTTTCAGTGACATATTATATTATACTCATAACATCACACCCTCAATGCAAAATTGATGCAGGAAGGGATGACACTAACATCACTGACTGCATCCCAAAAGCTCTGCATCCTGGGTTTGGTTTTATTACAGCTTGTACTGGGTTAGAAGCCATATTAGTGTGTAACAGAAATGTTTTACCAAATTCATGTTCAATAACATGATTGAATCTCTTTACAAACTTAAGGCCAAACTTGGTTAGAACAATAGTGGATTGGATCTGCTCTCGCAGCAGGATTCCTGTATGTTTCATATGATCTTGCCAAGAGCTAAAGAAACTAGCTATTTTATCTATACAAGCTCTGGCAAATGTTTGGAACTCAATTAACATTAAATCAATATAGATATTAATGTTGTTCACAGTGTAGGAATCTTGGCATTTAGTCATGAAAGCAATATGGTAGTGTGCCTCAGTTTCCCTTTTCATACAGCACATCAGATCTGGAATGTCTTTTCTTCTGTGAAAAGTTCCAAGGCTGTTTACAGGCACTAGCAGTGAAACATCAGTATAACAAGGCCTTTTAACATAAAGTGTGTTCTCATATATTTCTGTTAACACGTTCAAGGGATCTTCCAAAAGATTAGGCACATTGTACATTTTTACAGTTGTTGGTAATAGCATTACACTAGTTACAAAATTTACCATTAGCAATAACAACAAATTCATTGCAAGTGTCCATCTATAATTATGTTTGTCATGCCATACCTTTGGCTCAATACCATTGCGGTTTTGACATTTTAGGGTTAACCTGCGGCTTCCCTTTCCAAAATTCAGTTTTCTCTTTCCTCCTCCTTCTGTAGGATCACACCCTGATTTCTCTTGCTTAATAGAATTCACTGGCTTAAGGGGTGGGCTCTCTGCGCTAACAGCTATTAGCAAGTCTTTCTTCTCCCTCCCAGTCAGGCAATTTGCATCAACACAGACACTAGCTTTTAGATTTTCAGCTGCTACCCATTCCAAGGCTGGACCCTGTTTTACAGAGATACCACACAAATTCGAATAGTCGGAGGGTGAGAGTCTGCTTGCTCTCCCCTGCATCCTCAAGCATTTGGCCATAAAACTGTTCTGCTCTGAAACGCCAGTAACCAAATTTCTCCTCAGACCCTTGGCACTTGGTCATAGGGCTGTTTAAATTCCTTAACAACTTTTACTTCATCAGAGACAGTCTCAAAGCCATTCACACTGGATTTTTCAAAAGGAAAGTCAGTGGATCCATTTACAATAGAAAATTTCTGTCTGTTAGGAACTGAAACTTCCTTGATTAAATCACTTCCACACCCTTTAGTTGTACCAAACTGCTTGCACAGATTACCATGAGGATTTCTTTCCTTAGCAGCTTCTCTAAGCAGCAATTCACCTCTCACAGAAACTCTGCCCTTCCCTGCTTCACCCAGGGCTTGCTCTAAAGGAACACTTTCTTGAGCCCCCACAGACTCTTACTGGGTCTCACTTACATCCAGAATCACCTCTGACCCATCAGGCAGATTCCTACACAATTCCTTTTCAGGCAAACTTATAGATTTTCTAGATAACAGGTTAGAAGCATTCTCCTTCCCTTGGCCATGAACAAGCTCAGGAATCTTTTCCTTCTTGCTACAAGTTGTCAAACTGTCAGTAGGTAACACAATTAAATCATCTTTTTGCTCTCCTTGTGCCCTGGCTAGGGTATCACCCTGATTAGACAGAGTTGCTACATCCTTTTCCAACCACACATTAGCAACTGGCAAACTACAAGCACCAGAGTTGTCTAGTCTCTGGGATTTTGCTAAGACACTAACTGGATGCAACCTAGTTACAGGGCCTTCTCCCCAGCAGACACAAACTTAGGACCATTCCCTTCCTGGGCTTTAGCTGTATTTACAACCAACCCCGAGACAACTGAATTACCCTCAACCATCACAGGCTGAAAGGCACCTTCTGTCTGCTCCACAGACACAGAAGAGCCGGAGGGCTCGTCCAGACTAGGGGGGGGGGAATCGATCTTGTAGTTTGCCAGTTGCTAATGTGTGGTTGGAAAAGGATGTAGCAACTCTGTCTAATCAGGGTGATACCCTAGCCAGGGCACAAGGAGAGCAAAAAGATGATTTAATTGTGTTACCTACTGACAGTTTGACAACTTGTAGCAAGAAGGAAAAGATTCCTGAGCTTGTTCATGGCCAAGGGAAGGAGAATGCTTCTAACCTGTTATCTAGAAAATCTATAAGTTTGCCTGAAAAGGAATTGTGTAGGAATCTGCCTGATGGGTCAGAGGTGATTCTGGATGTAAGTGAGACCCAGTAAGAGTCTGTGGGGGCTCAAGAAAGTGTTCCTTTAGAGCAAGCCCTGGGTGAAGCAGGGAAGGGCAGAGTTTCTGTGAGAGGTGAATTGCTGCTTAGAGAAGCTGCTAAGGAAAGAAATCCTCATGGTAATCTGTGCAAGCAGTTTGGTACAACTAAAGGGTGTGGAAGTGATTTAATCAAGGAAGTTTCAGTTCCTAACAGACAGAAATTTTCTATTGTAAATGGATCCACTGACTTTCCTTTTGAAAAATCCAGTGTGAATGGCTTTGAGACTGTCTCTGATGAAGTAAAAGTTGTTAAGGAATTTAAACAGCCCTATGACCAAGTGCCAAGGGTCTGAGGAGAAATTTGGTTACTGGCGTTTCAGAGCAGAACAGTTTTATGGCCAAATGCTTGAGGATGCAGGGGAGAGCAAGCAGACTCTCACCCTCCGACTATTCGAATTTGTGTGGTATCTCTGTAAAACAGGGTCCAGCCTTGGAACGGGTAGCAGCTGAAAATCTAAAAGCTAGTGTCTGTGTTGATGCAAATTGCCTGACTGGGAGGGAGAAGAAAGACTTGCTAATAGCTGTTAGCGCAGAGAGCCCACCCCTTAAGCCAGTGAATTCTATTAAGCAAGAGAAATCAGGGTGTGATCCTACAGAAGGAGGAGGAAAGAGAAAACTGAATTTTGGAAAGGGAAGCCGCAGGTTAACCCTAAAATGTCAAAACCGCAATGGTATTGAGCCAAAGGTATGGCATGACAAACATAATTATAGATGGACACTTGCAATGAATTTGTTGTTATTGCTAATGGTAAATTTTGTAACTAGTGTAATGCTATTACCAACAACTGTAAAAATGTACAATGTGCCTAATCTTTTGGAAGATCCCTTGAACGTGTTAACAGAAATATATGAGAACACACTTTATGTTAAAAGGCCTTGTTATACTGATGTTTCACTGCTAGTGCCTGTAAACAGCCTTGGAACTTTTCACAGAAGAAAAGACATTCCAGATCTGATGTGCTGTATGAAAAGGGAAACTGAGGCACACTACCATATTGCTTTCATGACTAAATGCCAAGATTCCTACACTGTGAACAACATTAATATCTATATTGATTTAATGTTAATTGAGTTCCAAACATTTGCCAGAGCTTGTATAGATAAAATAGCTAGTTTCTTTAGCTCTTGGCAAGATCATATGAAACATACAGGAATCCTGCTGCGAGAGCAGATCCAATCCACTATTGTTCTAACCAAGTTTGGCCTTAAGTTTGTAAAGAGATTCAATCATGTTATTGAACATGAATTTGGTAAAACATTTCTGTTACACACTAATATGGCTTCTAACCCAGTACAAGCTGTAATAAAACCAAACCCAGGATGCAGAGCTTTTGGGATGCAGTCAGTGATGTTAGTGTCATCCCTTCCTGCATCAATTTTGCATTGAGGGTGTGATGTTATGAGTATAATATAATATGTCACTGAAAGGTGACAGGGCCAGAAAGAGTTAATTAACTCACCTCACCGACTGACCTAACCGATGGGTGAACCTTAAGGACTGGTTAGCAAAATATGGAAATGAATAGAGCTTTCAAATGCAAGTCTGCATTGTTAGAGGTAGAAGGGGAGATGTTTGCTCAGGTCTTGTGGTGTAAGCAAACAGGTCTTGTCTATTGCTATGGTTTTAATTCAAATATCAAAAAAGGAATATTAGCATTTAAAATGATACTTGAGTGAAATAGTATTATTGTCTATATGTCTCTCTGAAGGTTATGGTAATCTGTATCTGAACTGTTTAATGGATAAATTATTCTGTGCTAATTGCCAGGATGTTTGGGAGAAGGAGTTAAGCCTACTGTTTTCTCAGGCCGAAAGGCTGCTGGAAATGTATAAGAAGCCTGGGACACGATCCTTCTTCATCTCAGATCTGCTTTGGGTTTCAAGAGGGGGAAACTTTAAACCACAAGGATTGAGATCCCCAGTCACTGACTGGAGTCACCCTGAATATGGACATTGGATTATAACCTATGGACTATTTCTAAAAGGACTTTTGGCAACTACAAGCTCACCTCTACTATGTATCTGAACCTCAAGAATTGAATTCAAGTCTGTATGTGTATTGATCCTTTAACCAACACTCTCTCTTTTCTTTTCTAATAAATTTTAGCTGAGTTAATAACAATTGGCTCTAGCGTGTATTTTGGGTAAGATCAATGTTATAATTGGACCTGGGTATGTGGCTGATCCTTTGGGATTGGAAGAACCTTTTCTTTTATATGATGAAGTAAGATTTTCAGGAAACATCACCATATCTGACAGGTGTGTCTGGACGGAGGACTAAGGCTGGGCACTTTAAGGGAACTGCGTGGTTTAAACTTCTAAGTAACCAGTGAGGTACTGTAGAAGCTGTTTTGTGCTGGTTTGGTAAATCTAAGCATTGAAATAACCACCAGGGTTTCGGGTTTGTCTGCCCCATTTTGTTTGCAGTTCACCCTGATTGAGTGACCTCAGCTGGCTCCCACGGGCAGCACTGTCACACCCGCCAGCACAGGAAAGGTTGCTCCCCAGTCCCTCCCCAGCTCTGTGAGGGAAGGCAGTGCCAAGCCCCCACAGGAACGGCCGCTCCCCAGTCCCTCCCCAGCTCTGTGAGGGAAGGCAGTGCCAAGCCCCCACAGGAACGGCCGCTCCCCACTCTCCTCGCAGAGCTGGGAGAGAACCCAGCGCCCCGCCTGCCCAGGAACGGCCACTCCCCAGTCCCCTCGCAGAGACGGGGAGGGAACCCAGTGCCCCGCCCCCGCAGGAACGGCCACTCCCAGTTCCCTCTCAGAGCTGGAGAGGGAAAGCAGCGCCCCGCCCCCGCTGGAACAGCCACTCCCCAGTCCCATTGCAGAGCTGGGGTAGGAAAGCAGAGCCCCGCACCTGCTGGAATGACGGCCCCTCAGTCCACTCACAGATGTGGGGAGGGAAGGCAGCACCCTGCCCCCGCAGGAATAGCCACTCCCCAGTCTCCTGGCAGAGCTGGGAAGGGAACCCTGCGCCCCGCCCCTGCAGGAACGGCTGCTCCCCACTCCCCTCGCAGAGCTGGGAAGAGAACCCAGTGCCCCACCCCTGCAGGAACAGCCACTCCCCAGTCCCAGGGCCGGCTTAGGAAGTGCAAGGCCCAATTCGAACATTTTCGGCGGGGTCCTGGCGGGGATGACTTAAAAAACAAAAAGTGGAGAAAAAAAAGCCTTTCATTTCTTTCATGTATTATTTACTTTCCATAACTATATAAATAATACAATTAAATATTATGTACATTGCATCACATATGCTGTTGATTGCTTATTAATGACCGCCATTTCACATGTGTGGGTCCCTGCCACTCCCTGCGGGTGTGCACATGTGTAGGTCCCAGCTACTCGCTCCCCCCACTCATTGAAGCAGGTATGTAGGGTTACTGCCCTGGAACTGCAGGGCAGCAGTGGACATGGGGCTGGTTGGAGGCAGGGTCTAGCTGCAGGCAGGACAAGGGGTGCAGGGCTGGAGATGGGGGTGTGGGGTGGGCTGGCTTCAGGCAGGGCCGCAGGGGGATGCAGCAGGGGTTGGGAGGGCTGGAGACAGTGGAGTGCAGAACTGGCTGGCTTCAGGCAGGGGAGTGCAGCGGGATTGGCTGGAGACAGGGCATGGGGGTTGGGGCTGGGTGTGGGCAGGGTGTGCAGGGCTGGTGCGGGCAGGGGTGTGTGGGGGCTGGCTGGCTTTGGGCAGGGCTGTGGGGGGTGGCTGGAGACAGGGCGGAGGGTTTGGCAGGGGCTAGCTGTGGGCACAGAGTGCAGAGCTGGCTGGGAGCAGGGCAGGGGGTGCAGCAGAGGCAGCTGGAGCCCCAGCCCTTTAAATAGCCCCGAAGCCTCCCTCTATCCCAGGGCTCTGGGGGTTATTTAAAGGGCCCGGGGCTCCCCTCCTTCTACCCCGCCCCAGACCTTTTAAATAGCGGCTAGAGCCCTGGAGAATACATGGGGGCGGCGGGGCTCCAGCGGCTATTTAAAGGACGGGGTGGCAGAGGCAGCTGGAGCCCTGGCCCTTTAAATAGCCCCCTGAGCCCCCCGCTATCCCAGGGCTATGGGGGCTATTTAAAGAGCCCAGAGCTCCAGCTGGGAAAGCGGGGCTGCTTGACACACTTCGGCCGTGGCTCCGGCTCTCGGCACAGGGCCCTCTTAGGTGCGGGGCCCGATTCCTGGGAATCGGCTGAATCGGTCTAAAGCCGGCCCTGTGGGGAGGGAACCTAGTGTCCCGCCCCTGCTCGAACAGCCGATCCCCAGTCCCCTCGCAGAGCCGGGGAGGGAAGGCAGCTCCCTGTCCCCTCAAAGCCTGGGGAGGGAACCCAGTGCCCCACCCTTGGTGGGACACCCACTCCCCAGTCCCCTCGCAGAGCTGGGAGGGAGGGCAGTGCCCAGCCCCCAGTGGAATGGCCACTCCCCAGTCCCCTGGCAAAGATGATGTGGAAACACAGCGCCTCTCCCTTGCTGAATCGGCCGCTCTCCAGTCACCTCATAGAGCTGGGGAGGGAACCCAGCGCCCTGCCCCCGCTCGAACGGCCACTGCCCAGTTCCCTTGCAGAGCCAGGAAGGGAACCCAGCTCCCCGCCCCCACTGGAACGGACGGTCCCCACTCCCCTCGCAGAGCTTGGGAAGAACCCAGCACCCCGCTCCATCAGGAACGGCTGCTCCCCAGTCCCCTCGCAGAGCTGGGGATGGGAGGCAGTGCCCTGCCCCCACCCCAATGGCTGCCGCCCTGTCCCCTCGCAGAGCTGGGGAGGGAAGACAGCTCCCCGCCCCCGCTGCAACTGCCGTTGCCCATTCCCCTCCCAGAGCTGGCGAGAGGAGCCAGCATCCCGCCACAGCTCAAACCGCCACTGTCCAGGCCCCTTCCAGAGCTGGGGAGGGGAGCCGGCGCCTCACCCCCGCTGGAACCGCCGCTCCCCACTCCCCACCCAGAGCTGGGGAAGGCAATGCCCCGCCCCCGCTGGAGCCGCCAATTCCCAGGCCCCTCCCAGAGCTGGGGAGGGAAGCCAGCATCCCGCCCCCTCTGGAGCCACAACACCCCAGGCCCCTCCCAGAACTGAGAAGGGAAGCCGGTGCCCTGCTCCCTCTGGAACCGCCATTCCCCAGGCCCCTCCCAGAGCTGGGGAGGGAACCCTGAGCCCAGCCTCCGCTCAAACCGCCACTCTGTGCTCCCCTCCCGGAGCTGGGGAGGGAAGCCAGCGCCCCACCTGTGATGTTATGAGTATAATATAATATCTCACTGAAAGGGGACAGGGCCAGAAAGAGTTAATTAACTCACCTCACGGAATGACCTGACCCATGGGTGAACCTTAAGGACTGGTTAGCAAGATATGGAAATGAACAGAGCTTTGAAATGCAAGTCTGCATTGTTAGAGGTAGAAGGGGAGATGTTTGCTCAGGGCTTGTGATATAAGCAAACAGGTCTTGTCTATTGGTACAGTTTTAATTCAAAGATCAAAAAAGGGAATATTAGCATTTAAAATGATACTTGAGTGAAATAGTATTATTGTCTATATGTCTCTTTGAAGGTTATAGTAACCTGTATCTAAACTGTTTAATGGATAAATTACTCTGTGCTAATTACCAGGATGTTTGGGAGGAGTTAAGCTTATTGTTTGCTCAGGCCGAAAGGCTGCTGGAAATGTATAAGAAGCCTGGGATACGATCCTTCTTCATCTCAGATCTGCTTTGGGTTTCAAGAGGGGGAAACTTTAAACCACAAGGATTGAGATCTCCAGTCATTGACTGGAGCTACCCTGAATCTGGAAACTGGACTATAACCTATGGACTATTTCTAAGAGGACTTTTGGCAACTACAAGCTCTCCTCTGCTATATATCTGAACCTCAAGAATTGACTTCAGGTCTGTATGTATATGGATCTTTTAACTAACACTCTCTCTCTTTTCTTTTCTAATACATTTTAACTTAGTTAATCAGAATTGGCTGTAAGCGTGTATTTTGGGTAAGATCTAAGTTGTAATTGGACCTGGGTATGTGGCTGATCCTTTGGGATTGGAAGAATCTTTTCTTTTCTAGGATGAAGTAAGATTTTCAGGAATCATCATATCTGACAGGTGTGACTGGACGGAGGCCTGAGGCTGGGCACTTTAAGGGAACTGTGTTGTTTGGACTTCTAAGTGACAAGTGAGGTACTATAGAAGCTGTTTTGTGCTGGCTTGGTAAATCTAAGTATTGAAATAACCACCAGCATTTGGGGTTTGTCTGCCCTGTTTTGTTTGCAGTTCACCCTGAATGAGTGACCTCAGCTGGCTCCCACGGGCAGCACCCTCACACCGCCCCCGCTGGAACCGCCACTCCCCTCACCCCTCCCAGAGCTGGGGAGGGAAGCCAAGGCCCCTGCCCCGCTCGAACTGCCACTCCCCAGTCCCCTGCCAGAGCTGGAGAGAGTACGCAGCGCCCCGCCCCCGCTGGAACCACCACTTCCCAGTCCCCTGGCAGAGCTGGGGGGGGGAACCCAGCACCCCACCACAGCTGGAACGGCCGCTTCCCAGGCTCTTAGCAGAGACGGAGAGGGAAAGCAGCACCCCACCCCAGCAGGAACGGCCGCTCCGCAGTCACCTCGCAGACCTGGGGAGGGAAGGCAGCGCCCCGCCCCCACAGGAACGACAGCTTCCCAGTCCTATCGCAGAGCCGGGGATGGAAGGCAGCACCCCGCCCCCGCTGGAATGGCCGCTTCCCAGTCCCCTCGCAGAGCTCAGGAGGGAAGCCAGTGCCCCGCCCCGTTAGGAACATCCGCTCCCCAGTCCCCTCGTAGAGCTGGGTAGGGAAGGCAGCACCCCGCCCCTGCTTGAGCGGCCACTCCCCAATCCCCTGGCAGAGCTGGGAGGGGAACCCAGCGCCCCACCCCCGCAGGAACGGCCAGTCCCCTCGCAGAAGCTGGGGAGGGGAGGCAGAGCCCTGCCCCAGCTTGAACGGCCGCTCCCCAGTCCCCTGGCAGAGGTGGGAAGGGACCCCAGCGCCCCGCCCCCGCTGGAATGGCCACTTCACAGTCTCTTGGCAGAGGTGAGAAGGGAAACCAGCGCCCCACCCTCGCAGAAACTACCGCTCCTCAGTCCCCTTGCAGAGCTGGGGAGGGAATAGAGCGCCCCACCCCTGTTGGAACGGCCGCTCCCCAGTCTCCTTGCAGAACTGGGGAGGGAACTGTCACGGAGTGTGAGGGGGGTCTGATCCTGCACCCCTCTTCCTGGGACCCACAGTGACTCTCAGCCAGCCAGTAAAACAGAAGTTTTATTGGACAACAGGAATGCAGGTTACAGCAGAGCTTTCAGCGCAGTCAGGACCCCTCAATCAAGTCATTCTGGAGTTTCAGGGTGCTTGGGTCCAGCATAGGATCCCCTAAAGTCCCCTTCCCGCTTCAACGGCAGCTCCCCAGTCCCCTCGCAGAACTGGGGAGGGAAGGCAGCGCCCCGCCCCCGCAGGAACGGCCGCTCCCCAGTCCCATCGCAGAGCTGGGGAAGGAAGGCAGCGCCCCGCCCCCGCAGGAACGGCCGCCCCTCAGTCCCCTCGCAGAACTGGGGAGGGAAGGCAGCGCCCCGCCCCCGCAGGAACGGCCGCTCCCCAGTACCCTCACAGAGATAGGGAGGGAACCCAGAGCCTCGCCCCCGCAGGAAAGGCCGCTTCCTAGTCCCCTTGCAGACCTGGGGAGGGAAGGCAGCGCCCCGCCCCCACAGATACAGCCACTCCAAAGTCCCCTCACAGAGCTGGGGAGGGAAGGCAGCCCTCCACCCCCGCAGGAATGGCCACTCCCCATTCCCCTCGCAGACCTGGGGAGGAAAGGTAGTGCCCCGCCCCCTCTGGAACGGCCACTCCCCATTCCCCTCGCAGAGCTGGGAAGGGAACCCAGCGCCCCGCCCCTGCAGAAACAGCCGCTCCCCATTCCCTTCGCAGAGTTGGAGAGGGAAGGCAGCGCCCCACCCCCGCAGGAACGGCCGCTCCCCAGTGTTGGTGTCACTAGGCATAAATCTAAGCCTTAGTGAACCAAAGCTCCTCCATGTTGAACTCTACTTGATCTGCAGCAGCACAGGAACCAGCAAACAGCTGTCAACAGGGGAATTTCAGTGGGAGTTCTGTTGGAGGAGCAGGTTTTTGTAGTGTGTAGTTTGTGGATTGTATTGTGTAGTGTGTGTGTGTGTGTAGGCTGCTAGGGGCAGTGTGCTGGGATAGCAGCGAAGCCTTGATTAGGGGGCGGGGCTTACCTGATTAGGGGTCCTATATAAGGAGCCAGCCAGTCAGGCAGCAGCATAGACAGTTGCATCTCATCCCCTTAGTCACTAATGATTTTTCCAGTTAAACTAATGTGTTCATTGGGGCAGAGTACGATTTGGTTCACAGCGTGTTACATTTGTCTTTCCTCTAGAACCATGTTCCAAGAGAGGAATGTGTTTATTCTGGCACGTAGACAGTGGCTCTTGAAATGGGAAAGGCTGATCAATCTAGTGTGACATATCACTTTCTTCAGACTTTGGGGATGCTTCCTCCCTTTGTATTTCTGTAGTAAAGAACTCAGCAGCATTTGGGCTGAAATGGTCTACGTTTTTCTACAGGACTATTTGTATCAGATCCTCCAGTGTGCAATATTCACTTCACTGCAGGCAGATTTTGGCCCTAAGTCTAGGAGAGCTGACCAAGAGAGGTACAGCCTTGTATATGGGAACTCTCTGCTGGTGTAGAGCCAAGGGAGTGGCTCCTTCACTCTCCTTCCCCTCCCTGCTGTTGGGATACAGGTTTGGCTGAGGCTTCTCTACACCTAGCTGATCCTTCGAGGCTGACTTAAGCTACACCAAGGGGCCAGACCACCATACAGCCAGACCAGCATTGGGGGAGCAGATCTTTGCACATCCTCACTTGCCCCTGCTCCACAAGAGCTGCACCATTCCATAGCAGAGGACCTGGGTTTTCATCTCTCAGTAACATATTCTCAAGTAAAAACTGTTATAAAGTACATTTCTGTGACCACAGCCGCCAAGTATAAGAGAATGCTTAAAGTTCCAGGACCCAGTTCTCCTCTTGCTGAACTGAAGCCAATGGAGCCAACACTGATATAAGATAGCAAAGAATCAGGTCCTCAGTATGTGATACTGAAGAGCTGGTTCCAACAAACAGCTCTGGAACTCTTGTCGTAAGTTACCGTGTCTTGCTTCCTAAAACTACACAACACACTTCCCATCTAATCCAAATTAAGTGTTAGGTGTTAGAGTAAGGTTAAAACAGAAATATCCCTGAGGCTGGCTATATATGGACCAAATCAGGGTAACATTCACAGCTCCCAAATTCATCCCAAGTAAAGCAATAAAGGCCTCAGCTAACTGGAAAAGCATAATTATTACAGCTATAACAATTATTATATTTGCATATTTAACAAAGTGGAATAAACTAATGTTGTATGAGCACTTCAGTTTGATTTTTCTTTCTATATATATATATATAGTAAAACTAAGGATCATCTTTTATCACTGTAAGTAGCAACACATTTTAAATGGAGGGAAACTTTCTATATTACAGTAGAGATTATATCATATTGGTGCCTAGTATTGGTGACAAAGTAAGATATTGCTTAGAAGTTAAATATTTTAGAGAGGCAGGCCATAACCAGAACCTCAAATCCAATTCCTTGAAGCCCCACCCCTACAGTTTAGGTACGGATTTGGATCTCAAACAATAAGGACCCTCTCTCTCAAGAACAGCTGATCACAATAGTTAAAGATGGTAGAAGTCTCAGAAAATCAGTGACTCCATCCTTGCATCATCTTGTCCTAAAAACTTGTGAAAACAGCTTGCAAGATTTCAGTGCCAGTGACTTTCAACCATGGGCCTAACTAGAAGTCAAATCAAACAGCAGCCTTAAAACTAAACTGGATTCAGATACTACCCCTTTTTTACTGTCCCTAATGTTTTACAAGACAGGTTGATACAAATGGCAAAAATTATACCACACATTCCTTCAAAGAATGTAATCATTGAAGTTTTAAACTTCACTGCTTATTGGAAGGACATGCAGGCCCTAAATATGGTTTTAAGTGGTCATTTACCTTTTCCAAATAAAACTACTACTTGAAAGGCTTTAGTCAGAAACTAACTCTCATCAACTGGAGTCTAGGGTTTTGTTTTATTTATTAATAGTTTAATCCAAATTTTAGTGTTAATAGTTTAGGGTGGGATTTTCAAAACTGCTCAGTATTGGCTGAACGCTGCTCCCACTGATGTTATTGGTACAACTCCCATACAATTTTGTGGGAGCAGTTAGGCCAATATCAAATGCTTTTGAAAGTCTCACCCTTAAACTATACCACATCTGGAGAAAAAAGATTAAAGGCCAGAGACAGAAGGGGATTTTTATAACCATCATCATATGCTTATTGGGAATATATACACTTTAAATGGAGGAAAACTTTCTATATTACAGTAGCGATTATATTACATTAGACTCCCATGCATCTGACGAAGTGGATATTCACCCACGAAAGCTTATGCTCCAATACTTCTGTTAGTCTATAAAGTGCTGCAGGACTCTTTGTCACTTTAAATACGTTTGTAATGGCTAGCAGGCTCCTCTACACCCCACACAAGCTGATACTCATTAGCATCCTGTAGATAATTTAGCCAAAAGACACAGTCATTCCATTCTGAACTGTTTGAGGAAAACTGTTCTTCTTCTCACTTACTCTTCTATTACACCAGTGTAACAATTCTGGGTCCGATTTTCCTTTGTTGCCATCCTCTTCTGCAGCTCAGATAATGTATTTGTCTACTGCGGAATTTCCCATGCAGTGCAGAGCTGCCACAATGGTTCTACACTACCCGCCCTCTGCAGTCCACATGTGGAGACATGACTGGGAAAAAAAACATCATTGGAATACCACCATGGCAACTTATGGTTAAATGCATCCAGGTGCAAATTAAAGCCGAAGGCCGAAGGGGGCACTTGGGACCTTACCAGACTGGCTCAGTGAAGACCGGGGGTTGACAGATCAATACAGACGCTCTCCAGAGCACGGAGCAGCATCCGCCCATGCAGCCAGGCAATGAGCATTTCCCACAGCCTGGAGCTGAGGGGGAGGCGGCAGCTGCTGTTCCAGCTCCTCAGGGACAGGCTCTGTCAGCCAACAGTCACTTCTTACTCACCACAGCTAAGGGCGTCGGGTTCCTCCAGTGGGGGTATGGAGCAGCCGTTCGTTTTTCTGTTTGCACTCCTTTGCCGTGTGAAAATCAGGGAGGGGAAGCAGAAGCCCCACTTCCCTTTTTAAATGACACCCAGTAGGGGTATCCAGGACAACAGGGTGGGGCGGCAAATGGTGACCAGACTCTCACTGCCAGGGTCTGGTCTAGCTCAGGCTCCAGCTCATTTTCTCCCCGCCCCACTGGCTCCCAGTCGCCTTCTGCCACCAGGTCAACCCGGGAACTCAGGCAGGAACGGAATGAGAAAGTAAGTCAAGCTGAGCAAGGCAGGCAAAAGTGTCTTCATGGGCCACTCCCAATGACTTTCTTTTTGCATGCAACTGCTGCAAAACCATCCAGACAGAGAAGCAGCAGGCCAAAACACTGCTAAACAGCTTGTAAAGTAGCTTAGTTGGGAGAGCATTAGATTGAAAATCTAAAGGTTCCTCGTTCAATCTCAGGCTTCGGTAGGCCCTTTCATCCCTCTTTGCGCAGTGATGGCTTGCTCTCTGGGTGCACAATAGTTTCTGCACCCAGGGTGAATCTCTGACCTTGAGCTCTGCAGTAGGAAAAGATAATGTGGGCTTCTGCATCTGGTTGGCCCACCTGAACTTTTAGGATGAGAGCTGTCTTTCCCAACATGGCAGGAAGCCAGTGAGGTAGGGTGACCCTCAGGAATGGTGCCACTGGGCTGCTGAGCAAGGGTAGTACCAGGGAAGGGGCATCTGTAAAAGTGGCCATGTGGAAGATGGCAGGGATTTGGGGGCCCAGGAAGAGGTGTTTGATGTTCAGTGCCTTGGAGCAGTTGGACTTGGGCATGGTGGGTGTTCAGGAAATACACATTCATGAGTTTAGGGTAGATTGATAGGCAGAAGGTGATTGGAAGAAGGGCCTGTCTCTTTGGTCTTCCAGGCCAGGGAAGAATGATGGGGTTGGAGTCTTCTTCTTCACATTCGCAGTGCAAGTACAGAAGGTGCTGGAGCTCTGACCAGGAAGGACGTTACTGGTGGGCTTTGTGCTCTGTGGCACTGGTTAGGGCTATATTAGTGTGTATGGTCCCCAATTAAGAAATGGAAGGAACTGGTTCCCTTCCTCTGGACTGTTTCTTGTTGGTGTTTTCCCAGCTGTCAGAGGAAACATTTTTACAATGAGCATTACATGGCACAGGTCTGTAGTGAGGTCAGCTTAGAGCCGCAGAGGGGGTACATCTTTCTGCAGGGGCAGGCCAGGAGTCGCATTGACTGGATTTATGTGAAGGAGAGCACGTCGACAGCCCAGTGCACGGTGGTGCCAATGGACAGTTCAGATCACACAGCTCTCACCTTGTGCTCAATGTGGGCAATTCCCTGACCAGGGGCGGCGTTATGTATTTTTCCGCCCCAAGCAGAGTCAGGTTGCACCTCTGGCTCTTACTATGAAGGTTGAAGTTACAATTCCCTGTTTGGGTGCACAATCTGCCTAAGCCCCCACCCAGCAATCGGGGGGAACTAACCCTGGCCACTGGGTGCCTCGAAGAGGTGATACTCTCCCCACTCACAACCACTGAGTATAGAAAAAAAACTAAGAAAAAGGAGGAAAATCACCTTGTATTAACTTGGGAAAACACCACAATCAGGATTCATAACACAACACTATGAGCAAAACACCCACCCACAGTGCGCTGGGCAGTGGTCTTTTGCCTCGGGCTCTTAAATCCAGACACCAAAAGCTCTTTGGATGTGTCCCTCCCTTCACTGCACCTCACCCACAGCTGCTGTCCTGGGTCAGTGAAAACCCAGAGTTCACCTCTCACCTCCCGGGGGGAAAGCCCCTTTCTCCCTCCACTGTCTGGCCACATTGCTGGCCACTTGCCATTCCACCCTGGCACCGCTCTGCTAGCCCCTCTCTGCTCTGGGATATCTTGTGGTCCCACCAGGAGTGGAACAGGCTCCCTAAAAGCAGGGCCGCCCAGAGGATTCGGGGGCCTGCTGGGGCAAAGCGGAGGAGCAGACATAAAAAAGGCGCCACCGACTGCGGCGCTTGTACTTACTGGGAGGCGCTTTGAGTCTTCAGTGGCAGCGGGTCCTTCACTCACACTGCATCTTGGGCAGCGCTGAAGGACCCGCCACCGAAGTGCATCCGAAGACCCAGAGTGAGTGAAGGGCCCGCTGCCAAAGTGCCACCGAAGACCCAGACTGCTGCTGGGCCAGTAAAATGTAAAAAGGAGCCTCTAGCCAGGGAAGGGATTCTCGGCCAGGGCTTGTGGGGCGCCTGCAGGGCCCAGGGCCTGGGGCAAATTGCCCCACTTGTCCCCCTTTGGGCAGCCCTGCCTAAAAGTAGCAGTCACTAGAGCCCAAACAGTAGCCCCCTCCCTGCCACTCGAGGCCACGCCCCTGCCCCCCCTTCTCCCCAAGGTCCTGCTGCTATGCTGCCTCTTCCCCCCCAAGGCCCCGCCTCCCGCTCACTGTTCTCCGCTCCCTCCCCACGCTCATTCGCCCTTACGGTCATTACAAAGGGGCAAGGCAGAGCCCTCCCATTTTGAAAAGTCCTGGGGTGTTGTTCCCCCCTGTTCAAGCAACCCTGGGGCCCTGCACTTCACACAGCTCTCCCTGATTTCAGCTGTTAGTGAGGGAGCCTCACTGCTAGTGCAGACTGGGCAGTTTGTTGGATGAGAGACGCTGTTCCAAAGCAGGACTAATGCTTAGACCTGGTGATCAGTGATTTCAGATCTGTTGGTCTGCAGCAAGACTCTACAGTGAGTCTTAACCAGCTCTGTTATTACACAGGGAAGAACAAAAGGGTCAAATGGGGCCTGGAACCCTTAAGAAGAATCCACCTCACCGAGTACAACACTTGTCGCTACCGGCTCTCAGTTCCACTGAGAATGTTTTGGGGTCACTCCTCGCCCTTATCAACCTAGGGGTCTTGGAGAATAACAGCTAACAGATGCTGCAGTGGCACAACTGGCTAGTGCACAGTACTTATAGGGCAGTGCTGAGAGGAGCTATACTGAGGTTGTGATTTCAAACCTCCCATGGAGCACTAGCTTTTATTCACCAAGTGATGTCACCCCCTCATTTGTCCTGTGGAATGTAGAATCCGGCCCAGGGGACACTGAGGCAGGGGAGGAGACAAAAATGCCCCCTCAACTATTACCTTCTCTCCAGAGCACAGGTCAGAATCTACAATCATTTCTCCCCTACCAGCCCCTGTGCCAAGATCCCTCCCCTGGCGTCTGTACTATTGACAAAGACTAAGTGACAGGGGCCAAACACTCAAATCCCACCTGGCGCGGGGAGCCAGGTTTGCTCTTCAGATTCTGTCGTTGATACATTTCCAGGCCTGGGAAAGGCCCACAACAGCATTGAATGGGAAGCTGCCTACAGAACAGTGACACTGCACAGAGCTCCTGTGGAGGAGGGGTGGGAATTCATAACATTTTGAGGCTTGTTTGGGAAATGAGCCTTTGCTGACAAGGTTTGTCTCTGTTCATATTTCCCCTTCAGGTGTTATGCTGAGGGATCTTTAGTATATTTCTGTGAGGTTAATAACTATCTCCTCAACTTTATTTACTCAACTTAAAAATTTGTGTCACCTGATTTTTGTATCACCCTGTGAAAATACAACTGACACGTGTGACTTTCTAGAGGGGGTCATGATGTTAAAGTTGGGGAATTCAGTCTCTGTACTTCTGGGAGGGGGTTTTGCTTTTTTACAGCTGACTCACTGCCAGGCAGACTGGGCTGTTAACTGCACCCACTGTCCTTGCCAGGGGCCCCTGCTGACCCCTGGGCGGCTGCACTGCCGTGCTGGGGTGACTCTGCAGGGGAAGAAGCGGCTGTGGAGCAATGTAGAGCAGGTGCAGGAAGGAGACGGGGTCACTATTCGCATTCTGAAGTGCACAATTTTTCATATTTGGGAATGTCCAAGAACAATTCTAGGGGAAGGTGAATGCAGAGCAGTGACAGTGGAGGTGTCCAGACCTCCAATGGGGCAGCATGGAAATTAATAATGGGAAGATCATTTTGCGAAACTTCACTGACAAGATTTTTCTCTGTTCTTATTTCACGTTGTGGTGTTATTTAGAGGAGTCAGGATATATTTTTACTATATTAATTAAACACTTAATTTTATTTAATTGTAAGCAGAGTCAGGATAAGCTCTACCCTGACATCTGGTGGAAAGAATTTGAGAGTGTATTTGCATAGGCACGCCTACCCTATCCCAGACTACCGAGCTGTGGGACTGCTTGGTGACAAATGACTCACCCTCAGTTGGGTGGTACTTGCTAGACAAGGGACATGGGTTCCAAAACCCAGTGAATTGAGAGAAGTTGTGGACAGGTGTGTGTGTGTGTGTGTGTGTGTGTGTGTGTGTGTGTGTGTGTGTGTGTGTGTGTGTGTGTGTGTGTGTGTGTGTGTGTGTGTGTGTGTGTGTGTGTGTGTGTGTGTGTGTGTGTGTGTGTGTGTGTGTGTGTGTGTGTGTGTGTGTGTGTGTGTGTGTGTGTGTGTGTGTGTGTGTGTGTGTTCTTGTAGAGCCAGCAGCACCATCTTCACTGTGGAATGTCAGAATTGATTTTTTTATTCCCTCAAGAATGTAAATACTGATTATGGAGCTGAACTCACTTTTGGCTAATAGTGCACTAGCACTGAGGTTCCCCTACTAAGAGCTGAGATCACTGACAGTTGAAATCACTGAAGAGCTGCAATTACTAAGCTGAGAGCACTGAGTACTGTGCTAGCTAGTAGGGGAGCCTGAAGCTATACTTTGGAACCGAGCAGGTGGTGGAGTGGAGCAGTTGTGGGGACGGCTGGAGCAGATCATGGGACAGCTGGTGGCAGCGGAGCAGCTGGCAGAGCAGAGTAGCTGTGGGATGGGTGGAGCGGCCCAGAGAGCGAGCGGAGCCGAGCAGTTTGCAGGGAGAACTAGAGCAGCTCATGGAGCAGAGCAGTTGGTGGAGCGGAGCAGTTTCTGAGGACGGCTGGAGGAGCAGAGTGGAGCAGCTGGTAAAGCGGAGCAGTTCGTGGAGAAGGCGGAAGCAGAACCCACGGAGAGGCAAGGCAGTTGGCCCCGGACCACGTAAGGTGCTCCTTTCTACCCAGGCTGGGGGGAGGGACCTCTACAGATAAACTCTCGAACTCTGGGGTGGCATTGACCAGAGACTTTTGGGTTGTTGGACTTTGGGGTGATTGGACTTAAACCCCTAAGGCGAAAAAGGACAGTGCCAAACGTACTTGGAGGTGGGTTTTTGTTTATGGTTTGTGTTATAACCCTGTTTGTGGTGTTTCTCCAATGGGATGCCGCATTGATTCCTTCCTTTATTAAAAAGATTTTGCTACACTCAGACTCCGTGCTTGCGAGAGGGGAAGTATTGCCTCCTAGAGGCGCCCAGGGGGGTGTGGTATGTGAGTGTCCCAGGTCACTGGGTGGGGGCTCGAGCCAGTTATGCATTGTGTTATGAAACGGAACCCCTGGATACTGAACCCGGCCCTTGTTGCTGCCAACTCAGAGAGGCAGAAGGGTTACATAATCAAGCCAAAAACTTAGTGTCACTTATTTTTTTCTCTGTCCTAGCAAGAATGAATTGAATTTTGTGACTTTCTGGAAAGTGCAGAGAGATTAAATGTGGGGAATTCAGTCTCAGTGTTTGTGAGCTGATGTTTTCCTCTCACAGGTCAGTGCCTGCATTGAAATAGCAAGAGGAATCTAAGGGCTGCTGTACGCTGGGCACTGAACTGGAAGAGCGACATTTCTCAGGGTGTGAACCCCACCCCCCAAACCCATAGAGTTAAGGTGACCTAAGCCCTGATTAGACAGTGCTAAATAAAAGGAAGAATTGTTCTGTCCATGTAGCTATTACAGGGATGGGAAAACCCCTCCAGTCACTGTCTACTCCAGAGTGCTATAGCAGTGCCACAGCAGTGTTTGAAGTGTAGACAGAGTGAAACTAGATCTGGCTCCAGTTTGCACTGTGGATGCTCAGGCACATACAGTATGTCTACACTAGGGGATTATTCCGATTTTACAGAAACCAATTTTTGGAAACAGATTGTGTAAAGTTGAGGGCACACGGCCACACTAAGCACATTAATTTGGCTGTGAGCACAGTTATGCCCCAATGTCACAGAAACTGGTAAATAATCCCAGTGCCCAGACGTGAAGGCATCTGAACTACAGACCACAGCAAACCTGGCCCCCAAAGCACAGGGGGGATTGGGGGTTTGTTCTCCTTGCTTAGCCATGTGCAGTCGCACAGAGAGCGCATTTAAAAGTCTCTCCTCCCACAGAGCGGGAATGGGAAATGATTCTCAATTTGAAGCCTGATGTGAATGAGGATGTCTGGACCAAGGGGCCAGGGACTGGCCTTTGCTAGAGAAACCACCGTCAAGTTTTAGCAAATTAGGAAAAATCAGCAAATAAGAACAACCTCAAGTATCAGTAACAAAATCCCACAGGGAGCAGTTTCTGGCACTACACCTGCACAACTCTGCTCCCCGCTCTTCTCGGGCTCCTGCTCTCTGCTTAGCTCAACCCCGCTCTGGCTCAGGCAGTTCCCACTCCCATGGAGGATGGGACCACGGCCAGCTATAGGAACTGCAGGATCCAATTCGAATACCTGGCAGTGGTCCAGGTCTTCAGCGGCACTTCGGCAGTGGGTCCTTCACTCGCTCCAAGTCTTCCATGGCACTGAAGGACCCGCCACCGAAATGCCACTGAAGACCTGGAGTGAGTGAAGGACCCACAGCTGAAGTGCCACTGAAGACTCAAGCTGCCGCCAGATGAGTAAAAATTAAAAAGTTAGGCTCTCTTCTTTAAGGCGTGGGGCCCTTATAGGTGCAGGCATGGGGCCCTCTTAGGTGCGGGGTCCAGTTTGGGGGAATTGGGGGAATTGACCTAAAGCTGGCACTGGATGGGACCCCCTGGCCTGGTGACTCCCTCATTACACTGCCTGGCCTGTCAGTCCAGCTAACTTGGAACTTTGGCCTCTCCCCATTGCCCCTGGGGACTGTCAGTCTCAGGGGCCTGATTTCCCACTGACCCTTTCCACCTCTATTGGTGCTAGGAACTAGCCAACCGACCCCCCCACACACCCCCACCACCACACACACTAAGTTTTAGTAAAGGGTCAACAGTCCCTTACACAAGCCAGCCCCGTGAGGGTCACTGATGGCCAGAGAAGGCAGCACAAGCTGTTTCCATGGTGTAATGGGCAACACTTGGGACACTGAATCCTGCAATCTGAGTGGAACTCTCAGTGGGACCTGGTGTTGGCTTGTGGTAAAGCCCTGGAGCTCACAGTCCTCAACCTCGCTGTCTCTAGTTGTACAAGAATGAGTCTTTTCCCTCCTGCTGGGTGACTCACCCACGGGAGCCAGGTCTTTGGTCGTGATGGCCACAATGGGTTGGGGCTCTAAAACTTGCCACCCTAGTTGCTGATTCCTGCAGTTTGACATGGTGGTTGGGATTCTCGCTGCTTCAGCTGGTGCCCACAAGTTTGGCCCCTGTGCTTCCTGCCACACTTTTCCTCTGGCCCACATGGCGCTTGAAGAAAGGAGTGCCAGGGCTGGGATTAATAGTCAGGGCTTGGCAGGAGGGAGGAAGAGCCCCAGGCTGGAGCCCCACACACCTTCCCTCCTCCGGGCACCTAGAGCAGAGGCAGCCCAGCTCTGTCTACTGGATACCTCGGCAGAGTAGGTGAGTTCATGGAAATACAGTCTGGTCCCAAAGCCTCCTCCAACCCTGCTCATCACTAGCTGTCAGGGGAGAGCTCATTCACACCTCGCTTACAAATCATCATTTGAAATTCTAAGGGTACATCTTCACTACCCGCCGTATCGGCAGGTAGCAATCAATTGCTCAGGGATCGATATATCGCGTCTCATCTAGACGCGATATATCGATCCCCAAAAACTCTTATATCGATTCCGTAACTCCACCAACCCGAATGGAGTTGCAGAATCGACAGGGGGAGCCATGGACATCGATCCTGCGCCGTGAGGACGGTGAGTAATTCGATCTTAGATACTTCAACTTCAGCTACGTTATTCACGTAGCTGAAGTTGCGTATCTGAGATTGATTTTCCCCCGTAGTGTAGACCAGCCCTTAGGTTGGTCAACATTGCTGAAGCCAATGTCCCGACATTGTCAGCAAACACAACAGCTGCGTGAGGAAACCTGGCTTTGTCCAGACTTTCCAAACCTATTTAACTTTCTCAAGTACAAGTATTTTTCATACGTTGTACCTGCTTTTAAAGTGTGTGTTAACGTTTCAATTTCCATTCAAATTTGCAACCAATGACAACATTGGCAGAGCTGCATGTAACTAGTTGACAACTGGGGGGCGGGGTGTTGGGGAAATTCGAGGGAGGGGGTGCACAGCTCCCTGGCTGTGGGGCGTATAGGGAATGCCCAGTTTCACTGAATTGAGTCTCCTACTGCAGCACCTCAGTAGGTTACATCAGAGAGGAGCTGCAGGGTCTAGGCAGTGGGATGCCTGTGCCTTTAAGAGCCCAGCCCTGGGAAGCCCATGCTGAGAGGTGCTGGCTGTGGGAGGGGAAATAAAAAAGTCCCTCTGCTCCCTGCCCCATGTTTGCAAACACTGGAGTCTCAGCCCCCCGGGGTAACTGTTACCTCTCTGCCCCTGCCTGTGACGGGGTTTGACCCTCTGGCAGCATCTCTCCCTGGGCTTAACTCCGGCTCCTTCCCTCGTCCCTGATTTTGCCCTTCAGCCCCTCTCCTAACTCTGCCTCCAGCTGCTTAACCCCCCCGCGACCAACCCATTTCCACCCCCTGCTCAGACCCTGGCCACCTTCTTCTCTGACTTGCTCCCCTTTGCCCCTTGTTAATCCCTGTAAAAATTAGGGGGTGCTGGGTCCCATTCTTGGGGGGGAGGCGGGCTGGGCACCTGGCCCCTGGCTGCCCAATGCTCAAAGCACCCCCCACGATCTTGCGGATGTTTGCCAAGTGCTGCAGGGTCACCTGCAGTGGGGAGAGAGACACGGTTAGGGGGTGATGTAGCCAAGGATGCCTCACCCAACACTGAGATGCAGCCACCTCTGGGGTGGGTTGCACAAGTCAGCAAATGAATTTGCAACAGGAAACGCACTGAAAGGCCGAAGCAGCTGCAGGAAGTGGAGAAAAAGCAGGAGCCCTGGATCCCAGCCCTGCCCCTCTCCGACTCTACCCCCTAACTTCCACTTTCCTCCCAGAGTTGAGGGGAGAACCCAAGAGTCTTGATCCCGAGCCTTGCCCACCCCCATATTTCGATATGATTCCATCCAATAGCTGCCTCCCCAAATTGCAGGGCAGCACCACAGGGCAGACCAGGGACCTGCCTGTTTGCACAGGATGGGCGACGCCAGTGCCCCAGGGTGCGGAGAGATGATGCTAAGGGAGAAGCAGGCAGCAGACAGCCTCCATGACAGAGAAGGACGTTCTAGGGGGTGCCATGCTGCAAGGAGTGAGGGAGGTTGGCAGGGAATGGAAGGATCTTCCCTCACAGCAGGTGCGTCTGTTTCCCCACCACAATTCCTTCCCAGCCCAACCCCGGCCCAGGCTAATCCCGGCCCAGCTACCAGGGTTAAATTTGGCCTGGATTTCCCAGCTGCTGGTGGAGGGGAATGGGGCTGGGGAGCATGAGTATCTACTCCCCCTTCCCCAGACACAGTTGCATGGGAACTGACCAAAGGAGCCTGCAGCACTGCTGCCTAGAGGAAACTGAGGCATCAGCCAGTGACAGACACATCATGGCTCTCCTCATCCTCATCCTCTTTTCCATATACAACCTGGCGAGGGGAAGGGGGTAAGCTCAGGGCAGTTGCACAGTTAACCTGTGGAACTCCTTGCCAGAGGATGTTGTGAAGGCCAAGACTATAACAGCGTTCAAAAAAGAACTAGATAAGATTACGGTGGATAGGTCCATCAAGGGCTATTAGCCAGGGTGGGCAGGGATGGTGCCTGTAGCCTGTTTGCCAGAAGCTGGGAATGGGCGGAAGGGGATGGATCACTTGATGATTCCCTGCTCTGTTCATTCCCTCTGGGGCACCTGGCACTGGCCACTGTCAGAAGACAGGAGGATACTGGGCTAGATGGACTTTGCGTCTGAACCAGTCTGGCCGCTCTTACGTCTCCCTTGGCGCAGCAGTGACACCCAGTGGGCAGTCAGAGTAATGCACAGAAGGTGTTTTCCTTGGCGCAGCAGTGACACCCAGTGGCCAATCAGGGTAACACACAGAGCATGTTTCCCTTGGAGCAGCAGTGACACCTCGTGGTCATTCAGGGTAATGCACAGAAAGTGTTTCCATTGATACAGCACTGACACCCAGCGGTCAGGTGGTGTAATGCACAGCGTGTGTCTGCCTTCTAGGAGCAGTGACACCCACGGACCAGTCACGGTAAGGCACAGAGTGTATTTCTCACCAAGCTGCGTAATGCACAGAGCATGTTTCCCATGGAACAGCAGTGACACCCAGTGACCAGCAGGAGTGGCATCAGACTCTTCTCGTTTGGTGGGAGACTGAGGTGGGTAGACCAAAAAAATTGGGGGGCTGTGCCCCCCCATCACCTGGTCTCTCCCATGCCTCTGCTCCTTCTCAGTTAAAGGCCAGGCTCATCTCCTCTCCCACTGGCCAGGGTTTACAGCAATACAATCTTTATTAAAATAAAATAGTGAACAGTTTACTTTCAATAAGCTAAATCTGTCCAAATTTTAGTATTAAATCCAAAGTTCTTAAAGATCCCATCAACAACCAAAACCTAAATGAAAATTTGAAACCAAAAACTATGTTTAATTTAAAACCCAAACATTAAGAAAAACTTTGTTTTTAAAAATAAAAACTAACAAATGCCATAAATTAATAATTTCAAGGTTTTATCAAAAAGGTGTGCTACAGCAGGATGATAAAATAACATCAAATAAATAAGCCTGAACTCTAAAACCTCCTGTAAAGGAATTGAATCCTTGAATACTGGCCAAATCTGTATAAAATATGCAGAAGTATGTCAAAACTGGTGTTGCAGGTCAGCCATTCGAATCCAGCAAATGTCAATTAAAATCTCCATTCCAACTTAAAAAACCAAAACAACCCAATAAACCAAAACAGTCACCGCCTGAAACAAACCTGCACAGAAGCAAAATTAAACCTGTGCCAACATTGGAACAAATGATGTAAATGTCTAATTCTAACCTCTTGTTTCTTGTAGGAGGAAAGTGTTTTGCACCCCAGTAACCAGGCTATCACTGCAGCTTTCCTTTCACGAAATAAGATTTTTACCAAATATAAATTGCCCTCAAATTTCTCTAAGAGAAATTGAAATTGTATCTTTGCACTAATATCCCAAGTGTGCAAGTCCATCCCCTCAGAGCAGCCCCACACCCTGAGCCCAGGGGAGAATCCCAACTAGTTTGGGCATTTGTAACCCTGGGGCCTGAAGCTGATGAGAGAAAGGGAAGTGAGCCATCTTGGAGCTTTCCGATACCACCTGCTGGGAGCACAGGGAATTGACTGAGCGACGTCCTGGCTGATTTTGACCTTTTTCTCCACCAGCAGGCTCCACTGGAGAGCTCGGGAGTGACATGACCATGGGAGCACCCTATGTACATATTAAAATCTGGCATTTGGGGGCCATTGGGGTGAAATGTGGGTACTTTTGGGGTTGGGTCCCACATGCGAAGGGATGTGGACAATTTGGAGAGGGTCCAGCGGCGGGCAATAGAAATGATTAGAAGGCTGGGGCACATGACTTACGAGACCCTACAGGCCATATCCTGTATGTTAAGCTAAGGCAAGGTTAGCATATCTATATTGTGACCTTTTACTAAGAAAGCAAAGTTGACCTGTATCTTTTTACTTAAATAGATAAGTACTCACGCCTGTCTAAGACCTTTACTTAGACCAATCGACAATGGAGAATGGCATAGGGTTTTTTTTTTCAGTATTCTACCCACAGACTTAACAGGTACAAGACAAGGGAACTTATGTGCATATGTACATGTCATCAACATGCACAAACATACTAGCCTGTGAAGGAAGCGTACTCTAACGTTTTGTGGGTGAGGAATGAAATTTGGACATAGGAGGAAGGATTTCCGGTGCTTGTGCCCTATAAAAGAGGTAACCCACCTCACTAGAGCACTTCACTCTATCATTCTGACTTACTTCCTCCACTCTCTTTCTATGTACTAGCAGTAGGCTGTACTTGTTCTGAAACTTTAAGTTTCAAGGGAACTAGGCTAAGCTCCATTTCCGTAAGTTTTTTATTCTTTGTTTATTAGGTTTTGATTTTAAGTTTAACTTAGTCAAGTAAACCCTAAGTAACAGTAGCTTTTTCTAAGCGCTGCATCTTTCACTCAAGAATTGAGAAACCTGAACTGCAAGGCTGGTTCTGTGTCTCTTACCACCAGGTTATCAAGGAATTGTGGTAAGAGACATTAACCAAAACCTTGTTGCATATAATGCCCTATGTATCTATTGAATAGCAGTAAAGCAACTGTAACTTTGTAACTCAATTAAATTAAATAAAATGTAAGCTAATAAATTAAATTTTCATCATATTATCCAAATTAATATTATTAGTACACTCTAAATCAGGGTACATGGGACAGAGAGTTGGAGTGCAGGTGGATGAGGGCACTGGCCCTGGGAGTGCAGGCTCTAGGGTGGGGTTAGAATGAGAGGTTCAGGGTGCAGTAGAGAGCGCGGGGTTAGGGCAGAGAATTGGGCTGTCAGGGCTCTGGAACAAGACCAGGAAAAAGAGAACTGAGGTGAAAGAGGGAGATCAGGCTAGAGCAGAAAGTGGTGGGGGTAAAAGAAGTTTGAGCTGTAGGTGGGAAGAAAAAACTCAACCCCCCTCTTATCAGGGCATCCAAGAACTAGATGAAAGACATCTCTCCCCCACTGCAATAGCAACTCCAGTGGGCCTGGGCTGAGGGGAAAACTCCTCTCCCCAGCAGCTCCATCTGGTTTGGGCTACAGACATCTTGCCTCCACAGATCTGGTGTTCTTGGGCTGGGACAGGGGAGGGGCTCCTCTCCTCTCCATTTGGGACATGGCGGGATGAGAGATGTGACAGAGCTTTACGGGAAATCATTATTTGCCTGATTCATGTGCCAGTCCTAGTCTCTGCTGACCCAAACAAGCCATTTATCCTGCATGCTGATGCCAGTTTGGAGGGTTTGGGAGCAGTCTCGTACCAGGAAGTGGAAGGCAAATGTAAATCTGTAGCCTTTGCCAGCTGAGGACTGTCTGATAGCGAAACTTGCTATCCCATCCACCAGCTGCAGTTCTTGGGCTTGAAATGGGCCATCACTGAGAACTTTGGAGACTACTTGTGTGGTGCTCAGTTTCAGGTATGGACAGAGAACAATCCACTGACTTATGTGTTAACAAGGGCTAAGCTGGATGCTGCAGGGCAGAGATGGGTGGCTACTTTTGCTAGCTGTGACTTCAGCATTCAATACCAATGATTTGGTATAATAGGGAGTGTGATTTACCAGGAGCACCAATTCTTGGTTCTGGGGAGGATGTAAGCAGGGTTAGAATGAACTCTACCCTGACATCTGTTGGTGATGTGTTGTAAAAGTCTTTTGTTGCTGATGTGCATTGTCACATCCACCCCGCATTGCATGATGGGGGTGCTTGTCCAAATGGTCATTTCGGCAGTTGTGAAATCCTCAATCTCTTTCTTATTAGGGCAGGAGTAATAAAGTGTAGTTATCCTGGTGATATGAATCAAGGACAGTAGAATGGTCTTTAGCAGTTCATGCTTTTGGGAGTCACCCGAACCTACATATATCTCATTAGGCAAGGGACATGGGTTCCAAAGCATAGTGAAATAAAAAAGATTGAAAATGAATATTTAAATTTAGTACTATGGGTCTTTTTTGAAGTTTCAAACTGCAAATTTTATGGCTTTTTTTGTTTTCTGGTTTGAAAATAAAGCTTTTCGTAGTTGTATTACAAATTCAGTTCTATGCTACAGATCTAATAACACTAATAGTTAAGTATAAATTTTAGATGTACTTACAGTGGGGGGTTCTGATCTCACTTACACACTGAAAGTTGTAAGCAACTTCACAGTTAGGTAAAATGCTCTTTTCCACTCTGACTGCATGGAAATTTTGCAGGTTGGACTCAGGGAATGCAGCTGGGGGGCAGGACTGTTGTGGCACATGCCCCATTTCTGCAACCAACATTTGCTACCTCACTCCATAATGCCACACACAGAGTGACCTTTTACCTTTCAGAACCAGAATATATCACAGAAGAAATCTAATAGCATAAGTTTAAGATGAGGGACTGTAGCACTAACAGCAATTTTAACAGATTCAAAAATGTCTCTGCCTTTACACACCAGGAACAGCAAAAAGGAAATCAACTAAAACAACCACAGACAGCTAAACACCCATCTTTACCTCCCACATGCTTTTGGCATTTGGAACCCATACCCCTTAATGGTGAATACTTTTCAGGTGAGGGTGAAGCTGAAGGCTTAACTGAAAACAGTTTAAGAAGTGCTCCTGTCTCTGGCACTCAGCTATCCAGCTCCCAATGGGGTCCAAACCCCAAATAGATCCCTTTTACCCTGTAGAAGCTGTAATATCCTGTGACCAGGACAGCTGCCTAGCAGACTGCGCATCTGCCTGCCAGTGTGAGAGTGCATAAGGTGCTAATCCAGATAGTGGTGGCTGAGTGGCAGCGGTCATGAAAAACCAGCAGAATGGTGCAGCAAAAGTGTGCTGGGCCCATAACCCAGAGATTAATGGATCAAAGCCATCCTATGCTACATGTGTGCTTGCTTCTTTTCCCTCAGGGCCTTCCAGCAAGGCAGTGACCAGCAGAACACCAAGAGCCTAGGCCATGAGGCTACCTGGACTGAAGGCAAGAGGCAGGCCTGGGTATGGCAAGGGCCTCCTGTCCTGGAATGAGGCTGCAGTACTTCCTGGTCCCCTTTTCCCACCCACACTGGCAGGCAGCGTGTGCTGCGGGAGAACAGGAAGGAGGCTCTCGGGACACCAGGCAGTGCTGTGTGTGTGGCTGTCAGGGGAAAGAGCCTAGGGTCCTGACTCAAACTGCCATTGACTGGCGTGGCTCTGCACACCGTCAGCCAGGGCAGGCCAGGCTGCGGACGTGACTCAGGTGTGAGTAGCATGGCCGCGCTTTCCTGACAAGGCGTGAGGCAGGCCAAGAGCTTTGCACAGCCTACAGGGAAGTGGGAGGGAGGCGTCTTTGAGCCGGCGTGTCTCGTCTGCTTCTCCTTTGCCACTTGGGCGGAGGCGGGGAGAGAGCGAAATGTTCCTGGCTGAAAGTTTTTGTGCTCGGCCTTGAGGATTAAACCTGAGCCTCTGGAACAGCTGCTGGGAGATGGGTTTCTGAATGACATCCAGCCCGGTCTTTGGGCCACTAGCTGAACGCACTGAGGCCAAGAGGCAGCAAAATGGGACCTTTGAGGCTCCCCGCAGGCAGGGCCAGCTTTAGGAAGTGCGGGGCCCAATTCAAACATATTCGGCGGGGCCCCGGCAGAGATGACTAAAAAAAAAATCATGTAAATAAAAGCCTTTCATTTCTTAGCAGCCGGTTCCCTGTAAAAAGTTCTGATTTAAGGGATGTGCCACAGTACGTATTTTTTGTACCAATAGGGTTACCATACATCCATATTTTTTAAAATTTCTCCCAGATGGTCTATTTAAGAACCAAAAAGCTGGACATGTCCAGGAAAATACGGATGTATGTTAACCCTACCTAAAATTCTTTTTTAAAAAGATGGGCCTGAACTAGAAATGAGCTCCATTTCACATGTGTGGGTCCCCGCCACTCCCTGGGGGTGTGCTAGGGTGACCAGATGTCCCAATTTTATAGAGACAGTCCCGATTTGGGGGGTCTTTTGCTTATATAGGATCCTATTACCCCCCACCCTGTTCCAATTATTCACACTTGCTGTCTGGTCACCCTAAGGTGTGCACATGTGTGGGTCACAGCTGTTCACTGCCCCTCTCATTGCAGCATGTGTGCAGGGTTACTGCCCTGGGAACTGCAGGGCACCAGTGGACATGGGGCTGGCTGGAGGCAGGGCAGGGGCTGACTGGAGGTAGGGTCTGGCTGCAAGCAGGGCAAGGCTTGCGGGGCTGGCTGCAGACAGGACAGGGGTGCAGGACTGGCTGCAAATGGGCTGGCTGCAGGCAGGGCAGGGTGTGTGGGACTGGCTGCTGCCAGGGGCTGGCAGCAGGCAGGGGGATGTGGGGTGGAGTGGGCTGGTTGGCTTCAGGCAGGGCCTCAGGGGAGTGCGCAGGGGTTGGCAGGTCTGGAGACAGAGGAGTGTGGGACTGGCTGGCTTAAGGCAGGGGAGTGCGGCAAGGGTTGACTGGAGACAGGGCACGGGGTGCGGGGCTGGTGCAGGCAGGGCAGGGGGTGCAGCAGGGTCTGGCTGTGGGCAGGGGTGCGGGTACAGGGGGTACAGCCTACCCTGTACGGTAAGTGCCCCCTCCTCCACCAAGGTAGCAGCAGCAGCCCAGGGCCTATTTAAAGGGCCTGGGGCTCCCCTGCTTCCACCGCCCCAGCCCTTTGAATAGCCGCGGGAGCCCTGGGGAAGTGGCGGGGCTCCGGGGGCTGTTTAAAGGGCCGGGGCAGTAGAAGCAAGAGGAGCCCCAGACTTTTTAAATAGCCCCCAAGTCTCCAGCAGTGGGGCTCTGGTGGCAATTTAAACAGCCTGAGGCTCCAGTCCCTGCTGGGAGCCCCAGGCCCTTTAAATTGCCCTCCGGGGAAGCTGGGCCACCCTAGTACAGTGCACCAGCAGGGCCCGATTCAGGGGAATTGGTTGAATTGGCCTAAAGCCGGCCCTGCCCGCAGGAAAGCAAGGAAGTAGCACAGGCTTATCACTGTCCCTGGGTGGGCTTGAACCACCATCCTTTCAGTTAAGAGCCAAACGTGCTGACCCATTGCACCACAGAGACACAGACAGGCCAGGCTGTATGGAACACAACAGTCAGGAATCAGCTCAGGGTCCCATCTAGCACATGCATGCAGTGGTTGGACAAGCAACAGTAAGGAACTGGACTGGTGCGGAGTGAAAGATCTGTGGGAAGGAACCGAAAATAGTACTGGGGCTGCAGTACAGGGCTTGCATACACTTTCTTTGGCCTGTTTTGCTGGAAAAGTTAGCAGGGCAAGCTTGTTAGTCACAGGTAAGGGGGTGAGTTTATGCAAATTCTGGACTCTGGGACCACAGCTGGGGTGGCACATGCCCCCTCTCTGCAACCAACCTTTGTTACTTCACTCCATAACAGCACACACAGAGCAACCTTTTACTTTTCAGCACCAAAATATACTGTAGAAGAAATCTAATAGCATAACTTTAAGATGAGAAACTTCAGTAATAACAACAATTCTAAAGATATTTAAAAATATCTCTGTCTTTAGACACCAGACACAAAATCAATCAGACCAAGAACAAACATATATTTTTACTTCTCACACACTTGAGGAGGGGGGTGGGGTTTGGAACCCCTACCCCTTAATGATGAGTCCTTTCCAGGCGAGGGGCAAGCTCTCAGGCTTCAAATGCCAGGTACAGTTACTCTCTCCTTGATCCAAACTAAACAGGAAAATACACTTGATTCCTCCTGCCCCAATAACAAAGAGATGGGGGATCCCACAGCAGCTGAAATGACCATTTGGACAAGCACTCCCCTCATTCAATCTGGGGTGGGTGTAACCATGCAAATGACATCAGCCCCAAAAGGCCTTTACAACAGATCACCAACAGATGGCAGGGTAGAGTTCATACCGACCCTGCTTAAACTAGATTGTGGCAAAGATTAAAAAACACTGAATGTTAAAACTCACCAAACGCGGGTGAATCCATTCTCATTGTCGTACCCGCTTCTTAAACTCCACACCTGAACGTAGCCCTCACATGGACAACATACCTTCCTAACTCAGTGTCTGTACGTTAACCTTTTACCCCCAGTCAGGGCTATTGCAGATTCTGTATTCCTTACGCCACCCGATCTTAAACCGAACTTCGCACCCCCTGGGTAATCTGTACATTGTTCCCTGATCACCAGAAACTTCTACACCTAAATGCTGTACCGTACACCTTTTTCTTCTTTGAACGTCATCTTACTAAAATGTTGACATTTGTTCGAGATCCCGGCTCCTGTTCCCTTGCAAGGCGTGTGCCTTTGCTCCAGGTTTTAGTCTGCTAATACAGCGGGGGCAGGGTGGGGGCCGATTGAGCCAGAGACGCTTGCCTGCTGCAGACACGGATCAAAGGCTGAACCTCATACCCCACGAGCTGAAGGCTTAATTGAAAACAGTTTAAGCAGTACTCCCGTCTCCGGCACTCAGCTACCCAGCTCCCAATGGGGTCCAAACCCCAAATAGATCCTTTTTACCCTGTAGAAGCTGTAAAAGCCTGTGACCAGGGCAGCTGCCTAGCAGCCAGCGCATATGCCTGCCAGCGTGAGAGCTTGTAAGGCACTAATTCAGATAGAGGTGGCTGGGTGGCAGGGGGAGTAAAGAGCCAGCAGAGTGGTGCAGCGGATGCGTGCTGGGCCCATAACCCAGAGGTCAATGGATCAAAGCCATTCTCTGATACACGAGCACTTGTCTCTTTTCCCTCTGGGCCTTCAAGCGATCAAAACCCTCGGCTTGTGGGCCAAGCTCTGTCTGCCATGTGCCTGGGCAGCAGCAGGACAGTCTCAAGAGAGCAGCTCCCACCCATTATCTCTTGTAGTGGAAAGGAAGTAGAATTGTGGTTGGACTTTTGCTATTTCTGTTCAGGGAGTCAGTGGCTGTGAGGCAACCCTTACTGATAATGGCAGGGGAAGAGTTCTCTCTTCTGCATTGATGCTGCAATTTTTTGTTGTGCCCTTTCTCTCCCCCTTCAATGCAGGCAGGTAGGCTTGGTGGCTTGGGGATGTTGGTCAAGCCTGGTTTCTTTTGGCAGACACCTGGTTGAGAACTGGTGCTCTACGGTCTTGTCTAAACTGACCAGCCCTAATGTCTGTAGCCTCGTCTCATACTTTGGAAGCCTTTTATTTACCCCTTTCCACTGCAAAAACGACTATTTAGTCCTACTCTTTCTTTCCAAGCTGCTAACCAGTTACTGATCCATGAGAAGGCCCCAGCCATCTGGAGTAGCTTGTGACTGTGAGTGGCAACCTCAGGGCAGATTGTTAAGAAGCAGAGCACAGTCCCCAAACTGGTTGTGTGTTCTAGACTTACGTTTCACCAAGTGTCAGATTCTGGATGACACCCCTTTTATGACTTTTTAAAGCAAACTTGCTATTTTTGCATCATTTGAGCATTCTATGCAGAGGACTGGAAATGTTTCTATTAACCTGAATGTTAGATCATTTTAACATTGGCTGGAATCACAATGTTAAATTAGTTCTTATGACTTTAATAACTGATACTTCCTCTATCTCAGGACTAGCTATTAAACTGATTTTTGGACTAGGGAGATGGAATAGCAGCTTCCTCCATCCCTTGCACACATCACCCTGTTACTGTGGCACTGAACCCCCAGGAGCGATGGACCTCCCTATGGGGAGAATATCGTGGTTGAAGAGCAGCGAAGAAAAATGGTGTTGTCTGTGTTCCCATTTGGTTTGTTCTGAGTATGGTTTTGAGGCGTTTGTAACTCTTTCATCAGTTATTAGTAACATCTTATTATCAGGCCTCTGAACTGAAAGGCTGCTCTTGCAGGTTTTACTTTGTGGTTGTTTGTATGTCAAACAGCCGCTTTCTTAGGCCTCGTCTACACTACGCATTTAAACCAAATTTAGCAGCATTAAAACGAATTAACCCTGTACCTGTCCACACAATGAAGCCCTTTATATCGATATAAAGAGTTCTTAATACCGATATCTGTACTCCTCCCCAACGAGGGGAGTAGCGCGGAAATCGGTATTGCCATGTTGGATTAGGGTTAGTTTGGCCGCAATTCAATAGTATTGGCCTCCGGGCGGTATCCCACAGTGCACCCTTGTGACCGCTCTGGAAAGCAATCTGAACTCGGATGCACTGGCCAGGTAAACAGGAAAAGCCCCGCGAATTTTGAATTTCATTTCCTGTTTGCCCAGCATGGAGCTCTGATCAACACAGGTGGCGATGCAGTCCCAAACCCAAAACGAGCTCCAGCGTGGACTGTCTGGGAGGTACTGGATCTGATCGCTGTATGGAGAGACAAATCTGTTCTATCAGAGCTCCGTTACAGAAGACGAAATGACAAAGCATTTGAAAAAATCTCCAGGCTATGATAGACAGAGTCCACAGCCGGGACTCAGCACATTGCTGCGTGACAAGCGTAATGGAAAGCCAAAGAATCAAATGGACGTTCATGGAGGGAGGGAGGGGAGACTGAGGACTCCAGTGATCCCACAGTCCCTGCAGTCTTTGAAAAGCATTTGCATTCTTAGCTGAGCTCCCAATGCCTGAACAGTCAAACACATTTTCCCAAGTGTTTCAAGGGACCCTGGAGCTAGGCAAAGGGGTCCAACGGGCAGGGCCCCTGGAGCTAGGTTTAGGGGCCCCAGAGATAGGACCCCTTGAGCTAGGGTTGGGGGACCCATGCATAGGGCCCCTTGACCTAGGGTAAAGGGCCCCATGGGTAGGGCCTCTGAAGCTAGGGTTAGGGGACCCAGGGGTACAGGGCCTGCAGATAGGGTTAAGGGTCCCACGAGAAGGGACCTTGGTGCTAGGGTTAGGGGCCCCACGGGAAGGGCCGTTGGAGCTAGGGTTAGGGTTCCCACATGTAGGGACCCTGGAGCTAGGGCTAGGAGCCCCAGGGACGAGGCCACAGGAGCAAGGGTTGGGGGTCCCAGGGGTGGGGTGCCTGGAGCTAGTGTTCGGGTGTCTAGGGGTGGGGCCCCTGGAGCTAGGGTTAGCGGCCCCATGGGCAGGGCACCTTGAGCAAGGGTTTGGATCCCCAGCAATGGGGCCTCTGGAGCAAGGGTTAGGGGTCCAAGGGGTGGGACCCATGGAACTAGGGTTAGTGGTCCCACTGGTAGGGCCCCTGAAGCTAGAGTTAGGGGACCCAGGGGTAGGGCCCATGCAGCTAGGGTTTGGAGCCCCAGAGATGGGGCCCATGGAGCTAGGGATAGGGGTTCCAGGAGTGGGGCCCCTGGAACTAGGATTAGAGGCCCCACGGTAGGGCCTCTGAAGGTAGGGTTAGGCACCCCAGGGGTAAGGCTCCTGGAGCTAAGATTAGGGGTCCCACGGGTAGGTCCCCTGGAGCTAGGATTATGGGTCAAATGGGCACGAAGCCAGGAGCTAAGGTTAGAGCTCCCACAGGTAGGACCTCAGGAGCTAGGGTTAGGGGCCCCACGGATAGGGCCCCTGGAGCTTGGGTTAGGGATCCTAAGGGAAGGGCCTCTGGAGCTAGGGTTAGGTGCCCCACGGCCAGGAGCCCAGGAGCTAGATTTAGGGGCCCCAAGGATGGGGCTCCTGGAGCTAGGGTTAAGGTCCCCACGGGTAGGGCCCATGGAGCTAAGGCTAGGGGCCCCATGGGGAGATCCCATAGAGCTAGGATTAGGGTCCCCACGGGTAGAGCCCCTGGAGATAGGGTCAGGGGCCCCAGGGATAGAGCCCCTGGAGCTAGTGTCAGGGACTTTAACCCCCAGATGGCAAAGTTAGTTGTCTGACCGCGAGAGAGACAGGCAACACCAGCAAGGTCCGATCAAAACCTCTTTATTGACAAGTGCACGCATCAATATAGAGCAGCTCGTCTCCCGAGAGAACCAGCTCGCTCTTTAAATCTTAGTATAAGCCTATATAGACAGTTCAGTCGCGTCATAAATTATTCACTGGAGCAACCCACTCCCTTCTTTTAACAACTAGAAACTAGACACTTTTAGTATATATACATGCCTAAAGTTAGAAATGTAGGGGAGTTAAAAACAAACAACGAACAAAACCAGGGAGTGAAAACAAGGAGGCTGGGAAACTAGGGCTCTTATCAGTTCTTCGAAGGAGCTGCCCTAACACAGAACACCTGGTACTATGCCAGGAATGCAGCTTCTCGCTTATCTCACTTTTTCCCAGCGCTTGTGAGACATGCTGCTGCTTCTCAGTGTTTTCCACTCAGGAATTACCCAAAAACCTCTATTAGCCTGACTTTGGTCAGGTTGGCATACCTGGTTTTGTCTGCAATATCTTTATTCAGGCCTAACACTAGGGATAGGGGCCCCACGAGTACGGTTCCTGGAGCTAGGACTGGGGGCCCAAGGGGTATGCCCCCTGGAGCTAGGGATAGGGGTCACAAAAGTAGGGCCTTTGGAGCTAGGGTTAGGGGCCCAACGGGTGGGGTCCCTGAAGCTAGGAATAGGAGCCCCATGGGCAGGGCCCCTGGAACTAGGGTTAAGGGCCCCAGGGATGGGGCCCCTGAAGCTAGGGTAAAGGGTCCCAGGGGTGGGGCGCCTGGAGATAGATTTAGGGGCCCGACGGGTATGGCCCCTGCAGCTAGGGTTAGGGGCCCCAATGGTAGGGCCCCTGGAGCTAGGTTTGGGGGTCCCACGGGTAAGGACTCTGTAGCTAGGGTTAGATCCCCATGGGTTGGGCCCCTGGAGCTAGGCTTAGAAGCCATAGGGATGGGGCCCTTGTAGCTAGGGTTAGGGGTACTGGGGGTCAGGACCCTGGAGCTAGGGTAAGGGCACACGCATATGGCATCTGGAGCTAGAGTTAGGGGACACAGGGGTAAGGCCCCTATAGCTAGGGTTAGTGGTCGCATGGGTAGGGCCTCTGGAGCTAGGGTTAGGGGCCCCACAGGAAGGGACCCTAGAGTTTGGGTTAGGGGCTCCAGGGCTGGGGCTCATGGTGCTATGGATAGGGGTCCTAGGGGTGAGCCCTGGACCTAGGGATAGGGGTCCTAGTGGTGGGGTGCCTGGAGCTACGGTTATGGGCCCCAGGGGTAGAGCCCATGGACCTAGGGTTAGGGGTCCCACGGGTTGGGACACTGGAGCTAGGGACAGGGGCCCCATGGGAAGGGCCCCTGGAAATTGGGTTAGTGGTTCCACGCTTAGAGCCCCTGTAGCTAACGTTAGTGGGCGCATGGCTAAGGCCCTTGGAGATAGGATTTGGGGCCCCAGGGACTTGGTCCTTGAGCTAGGGTTAGTGTTCGCGTGGGTGGATCCCCTGGAGCTAGTGTTTGGGTTTCCAGGGGTGTGGGGTCTATGGAGCTAGGGCTAAGGACCCCATGCGTAGGGCCTCTTTAGCTAAGGTAAGGGCCCTACGGGCAGGGTGCCTGGAGCAAGCGTTAGGGGGCCCACGGGTAGGACCCTTGGAATTAGGGTTAGGAGCCCCAGGTATGGGGCCCCTGGAGCTGGGGTTAGGGGATGCAGGGGTCGGGTTCCTGGAGCTTGGGTTAGGGGCCCCACGGAGAGGGCCCCTGTAGATAGGGGTAGTGGCGCAAGGGGTAGGGCCCCTGGATCTTTGGTAACGGACCGAAGGGGTAGGGCCCCTGAAGCTAAGGTTAGGGTCCCATAGGTAGGGCCATTGGAGCTAGGATTATGATTCCCACATGTAGGGCCCCTGGAGCTAGGGTTAGGGTTCCCAGGGATGGGGCCTCTGGACCTAGTGTTAGGGGCACCACGAGGACGGCCCCTGGAGCTAGGGTAAGGTCCCACGGGTAGAGCCCTTGGAGCTAGGGTTAGGGGAACCATGGGTAGGGCCCCTGGAGCTAGGGGAAGAAGCCCCACGAGTAGGGCCCCTAGAGCTGGGTTAGGGAAACCAGGGATGGGGCCCCTGGAGGTAGGGTTAGGGCCTCAAGGGTTAGAGCCCCTGGAGTTTCCATTAGGGGTCTCATGGGTAGGATCCTTGGAGCTAGGGTTAGGAGCCCTAGGAGTAGATCCTCTGGAGCTGGGGATATGAGCCTCAGTGGTAGGGCCCCTGGAGCTAGGGTTAGGGGTCTCACGGGTAAGGCCTTTGGAACTAGGGTTAGGGGCTCACAGGTAGGGGCCCTGAAGTTAGGGTTAGGGGTCCCACTGGTAGGGCCCCTGGAGCTAGGGTTAGGGGTCTCACGGGTAAGGCCTCTGGAACTAGGGTTAGGGGCCCACAGGTAGGGGCCCTACAGTTACGGTTAGGGGTCCCACTGGTAGGGCCCCTGGAGCGAGGGTTAGGGGCCCCACGGGTTGGGCCCCTGGAGCTAGAGTTAGGGGCCCCAGGGAAGGAGTCCCTGGAGGTAGGGTTAGAGGCTCCAGTGGTAGGGCCCCCGGAGCAATTGTTAGAGACCTTACGGTTAGGGCCCCTGGAGCTAGGGTTAGGGGCCTCACAGGTAGGGTCTAAGGAGTTAGGGTTAGCAGCCCAATGGGTAGGGCCCCGGTAGCTAGGGTTAGGGGCCCCAGGGGTAGAGCCCTGCAGCTGGGTTGAGAGGTTTATTTAAAATAGACATACATCTTTTAAGATCTGCTTCAGAAATGCTAATGTTGATATAAGCAAAAGTCTTCATAGTGTTCCCCTGGTCATCTTTCCTGATAACAATTTCCGCATCTGTAACATTTCCAAACTTGCTGAATCTTTCCTGCAGTTCAGCCTCAGATACTGTATGGCCAAGTCCTCCAATGTATAAACGTTTTAAAACTTGTTTTTTCTCCATAATAAAAAGTCAGACTGTTTCATTTAGGATGTATGTTTTATCCTTCGCACATGTCCAGCCAGGAAAGGGTAGGGCCTCTGGAGCTAGGGTTAGGATCCCAATGGGTAGGGCCCCTGGAGCTTTAGTTTGGGGCCCTACGAGCAGGGTCCCTAAAGCTAGGGTTAGGGGACCCAGGGACGGGGCACCTGGAGCTAAGTTTAGGGGCACCATGGGTATGACCCCTGCAGCTAGGGTTAGGGCCCTAAGCGGTAGGACCCCTGGAGTTTGGGTTAGGGGTCCCACGTGAAGGGCCTCTGGAGATAGCGTTAGTGGCCTGACTGGTAGGACCCCTGCAGCTAAGGATAGGGGCCCCAGGTTGAAGGGCCCCTGCACTTAGGGATAGGGGCCCTACGGGTAAGGCCCCTGGAGTTAGGGTTAGGGGCCGCACAGTTAGGGCCTCTGGAGCTATGGTTAGGGGCTTCACGTGTAAGGCCCCTGGAGCTAGGTTTACAGGCCCCATGGGTAGGGCCCCTGGAGCTAGGGTTAGTGGCCCCAGGTATGGGACACTTGGAGTTACTGTTAGGGGCTCCACGAATGGGACCCCTGGATTTAGGATTAGGGACCCCATGGGTATGGCCCCTGGAGCTAGTGTTAGGGGCCCCAGGGGTAGTGCACCTGGAGCTAGGGTTAGGGGTCCCACAGGTAGGGACTCTGGAGCTAGTGTTACGGGCACCACGTGTAGGGCCTCTGGAGCTATGGTTTGGGACCCCTTGGGCAGTGTCCTTATAGCTAGGGTTAGGTGCCCCAGGGGTGAGGCCCCTGGAGCTAGGGTTAGAGATCTCACGCTTAAAGCCTCTGGAGCTAGGATTAGGGGCCCACTCGTAGGGCCCCTGAAGCAAGGGCTATGGGCCCCACGGGTTGGGCACCTGGAGCTATTTTCCGGGGCCCCAGGGATGGAGCCTCTGGAGCTCGGGTTAGGGGCCCATGGGTATGGCAACTGGAGCTAGAGTAAGGGGCATAGGGGTAGGGCCCCAGGAGCCAGGGTTAGGGGCCCCACGGGTAGGGACCCTGGTGGAGTAGGGACTATCTGTGTGGGAGATGGGAGAGCAGGGGGTGACGTAAGGTGAGGGACAGGACCTAAGCGTGTAACTAGAGCTAGGCAGCGGGGAGGGGTCAGCACCTTTGCCTGGGAAGCTGGACACAGGAAGGGGCCGGATGGAGGGATTTAGTTCAGTTTTGGTTTGGAGCTGGGTTATTGGAATTCAGGGATTCCCATACTGGGAACTAAGCTTTCTGAACCCCCAGAAGGACTCGATCGAGAGGTCCTGGTTGTGCCCAAAAGCCCTGCTGTATCCTTCGTTCCTGTTGGCCAAAACAACCTTTTGTTTTACTGGCCGGCTGAGTCACTGTGTGTCCCAGGAAGAGGGGTGCAGGACCGGATTCCCCCACACTCCGTGACATAAATATCTGTGCCCCCCACGAACCCCCTAAGCCTCCCAGGGACCCCTTCAGCCTGCATGTAGGTGGAACCCTTCTGCCAGGCTGAATTGATAGCAGCAAGGACTGGGTTCAATACATAGGGGTCCCTTCCCTACTACGTAATGCAAACCAGATCGAGCCCCCACCCAGTGACATGGGAAAATTTCACATACGCACCCCTAGGTGCCTCAAAGAGGGGATACTTCCCCTCTCGCAAGCACAGAGTCTGGGTGTAGCAGAAAATGTTTAATAACGTGAGACAAACAACATAGCATTAAATTGGGAAAACACCTCAATTAGGCCATGTCCTTTTCCCTGGGCTCTTGAGTCTAGCAATCCCCAAATCACCCCAAGACTCCAAAGTCCAATACCTCAAATGTTTCAAGAGTCCAGCAACCCCAAAATTACCCACAGTTGCGCAACCCTAGAGTTCAAGAGTCTATCTGCAGGGTTATTCCCCCTGCCAGCCTGGGTAGAAAGGAGCACCTTTACGTGGTCCACTGCTGACTGCCCTGCCTTTCTGTGGGATTCTGCTTCCACCTTCCCCATGAACTGCTCAGCTCGGTCCACCAGCTACTCTGTTCTGCCAGCCGCCCGCTGATCTGCTCCAGCTGTCCTAAAAAACTACTCAGCTCACTTCACTCCGTGAGCTATCCCCACCATCCCACAAACTGCTTTTTTCTGTTAGCTGCTCTGCTCCACAATATAACTTCAGATTCTCTTACTGGCTAACAAAGCTGTTTACTGATTTCAGCTCAGAAACCTAGAACTCCAATTGTTAAAAAATTAAACTTCACCTTTACTCTTCAACTACTAAAAGACAAGAAAATGCAATTCATGTCTTCGGTTCACCCAAGGAGCTCACTCCCTTGTCTAGCGAGTGCCACTCAATTGATGGTGAGAATCCCTGTCTCAAAGCAGTTTCACAGTTCCTCATCCACACAATCAGGGTGACAACACTCCACATCTCATGCCCCAACAACAAATAAACCGGAGACACCACAGCTGCCAAAGCAGCCATCCCAGGCTGTCGTTGCCATGTCAGGAGGCGTGGGTGTGCCTATGCAAACACGATCAGTCCCTGAAATTCTTTTCTACACTCTCCATAATTCACCACCAGATGTCAAGGTAGAGTTCATCCTGCTTCTGCTTACATAGGTATCTGTGCTCCCCACAACCCCCTAATCCCACCGGGACCCATCTAGCCTGGATAAAGGTATCTGTGCTCCCCACAAACCTCTAAGCCCCCCAGGGAACCCGCAAGCCCAGATGTAGGCATCTGTACGCCCCACAAACCCCCTAATACCCACAGGACCCCTCCAGCCTGTAGGTAGGTATCTGTGACCCCCAGAGCCACACAAAGACCCTCAGGACCCCTACAGCATGGATGTTTGTATCTGTGACCCCCACAAAGCGCCTAAGCTGCACAGGGACCCCTACAATCGGGATGTAGGTATCTGTTCCCCCCAAAACACCTAATCCTCCCCGAGACCCCTCCAGCCTAGACATAGGTATCTCAGACCCCACAACCCTCCTAAGACCCCCGAAACCCCTCCACCTA
>NC_066634.1:14279427-14316957 GCF_025201925.1 Gopherus flavomarginatus | reverse complement strand
TCTGAGGCTCCCTTTCTGCAGAGGGGAGGAAGTTACTGTTACAGATCCCTTCAGAGCTTGGGCCTAGCACTATGGCACCATGTCAAATCCAGTACTGCTCCCAACTCTACCCAGCTCTGCTGCTGGCAGCATCCCTTCCCATTCTTTTTGTTTCCTGTCTCCTCTCCAAGGAGAAGCTCTGCGTTGTTCCTGTGTGGGGAATTGAACCCAGGCTGTCTGGGTGAAAGCCAAAAATCCTAACCCCTAGACCACATGGGACTTCCATAACACGTTAGCATGTTCATATTCAATAACACAATTAAACGTAGCCATTCAAAGTAGCCATTTAAAAGAAGCCATTTAAAAAACTTCAGAAACAGACTTCAAAGAGAAATTGCAGAGTTACAACTGATCTGCAAACTTAACACCATTAATTTGAGCTTGAAGAGGGACTGGGGGTGACTGGCTCACTACAAAAGCAATTTTCCCTCTCTTGGTATTGACACCTCCCTGTCAATTACTTGGAGAGAGAGCCACATCCACCCTGACTGAATTAGCCTTCAACACTGGTTCTCCCCTTGTATGGTAACTCCCTTTACATCATGTTCCAATATATATTTATGCCTCTATCTGCAATTTTCACTCCATGCATCTGAAGAAGAGGGCTTTTTACCCACGAATGCTTGTGTCCAAATAAATCTGTTAGTTCTTAAGGTGTCACCGGACTCCTCGTTGTTTTTGTGAAATAAAAGCAAAATGCACTCTAAGCTGATCTTAACCCTTTCAATGCCCTTACAAACTTAGATGCTTCTCACCACAGGCCGGCTGGTGGCTTTTCAGCCAGGCTCTCCCCTTTCGTCAGCGCTTCAGTTGCTTGGTGTGGGGTGTCTGTAGATGTAGGTGGAAGAGAGACAAAGCATGGCAAATGTCTCTGCTTTTATCATGTCCTTTCTTCCCTCTTGGCTTTGCTCCCCCTTCAGAGTCAGGTGAGCATCACTGCGTCTCTCCAAGCAAGTCTGAGCAATTCCCCTGGGGTGTCCTCTTGCAGGTAAGTGATTGCACTGTAGCTCCCTTGCTGAACAATGCTGTTGATGGGTTGTTTGACACCCTGTCCGGGTGTTGGTTACTTTCCTTGCTGTTGTCACTGGGGAGCTAATATTTGGCTGACTCCCCCACCTTACAGCATAGTGATAACCAGACTGCACAATTCTCATAACTTCATATGCATGAATGGTAAACATCTATGGGTAGAGAAATGACTTTCAGCAGATCATATCCTTTCCCCTGATACCTTACAAGGCATGCTCTGTATATAAGATCACGATTATATGAAAATGAGGAATATGGGGGTTACAGCACACTCCCCCAAAGGTACAGAATGTCACACTGAGATTCTATTTTCATTTGTTATGTAAAAGCATTAAAGAGATCCAGTGACTGACCAATGGCATTTTCAAGTGTTAAAATAGCAAGCGCTGTTGGTCTCTCATTGGCCATCAGCGACTGAAGATACGGTTTAACGAGCCAGAGCTTCAAGGCGAGGGTGGCTCTGTCCACTGCCTTCCGTTGCGCTGCTGGGCACCAAGTCCCTGGCGGTCAATATGTGAAGCTGGGAGAAGAGAGTGGGGTGGCAAGCGGTGGTAGAACTTTTGCCACCAGGGTCTAGCTGTCTAACTTCCTCTTCGTACTGCTGGGCCCCCGTTGCCTTCAGGTAACACAGGAACTAAGGCAGGAATAGGGTGAGGAAGCAAGTAAAGCCAAGCAAGGAAGGCAAAAGTTAATCTTATCTTCATGGGCAGCTCGCAATGACGTCCTTTTTCTGTGCCACAGCTGACAACAACATCCCAGACAGAAAAGTAACAGGCCAAAAAGAAACCTAGCAGCTGCTGAAACAGTTCAGTTGGGAGCGTGCTAGACTAACAGGCTCTTCTATCCTCCTTTATGCACGGGCGGGATGTTTTCTGAGAGTGCAGCAGTTCCTTTAACTGCCACGAGTCCCTCATTTCAGGCTATGCAGCAGGAAAAGACAGCATGGGCTTCTGCACCGAGTTGGCCCACCTGACCTTTCATTCTTCTCTTGCTCTTTGTCAGCAAGGAGAAGAAAAAGAAGCTCTCCCTCAAGCTGGAGTCACACGGGCGAGGTAAGGACGACTTCCTGAGTGCTGGCTCCAGTCCTCTGCCCTGCCAGCTGACCTATCGAGGGGCTACCACCACATTCTCTAGATTTGTCCATCGGTCTGTGCCAGAGTGAGCAACAACCCAGTAGGTGGAGTTTCTGTAGTGTAGTGGTTATCACATTTGCCTAACACGCAAAAGGTCCCTGGCTCAAAACCAGGCAGAAACATGCTGGCTTCATTTTCCCAGATCCCCTTGTTATTCAGAAAGGCCACTCCTCCTATTGGCCTGTCCCTGGGATAACTCCAACCCCTGCATGACAGAGGATGCTGACAGCAGTGGAGAAAGCACCTTGGTGTCAGGCTGGAGAACCTAGAGTAGTTAGACCAGTCACCATTTGGAGGCTTGTGGCTTGGCCCCCTCTGCTGTTGGAGGTTGGCCTATAGAGGCTCTCACTTCCTGCTGGGCTCCTTGGCGTGACTGGCCAAAGGAGGAAGTGAGGCAGGAATGGGGCAATAGAGGAAAGTTGAGCTGAGGAAGGCAGGGAAGAAGCTGTGCGGCTAAGTTGGGTTAGTAGAGCACCACCCTTCATTCTGCAAAGCCTGGGGAGGTGTGGTTGGCTGCTGGGAGGTAGAATCCTGTGCCTGCCTCTTGGCTTCCCAGGAGTGGCTACTTGCAGCCCAGGAGAAGAAGGGAGGTTCTGGGTGAAAGGAAAACAAGTAAAGCTGAGTCCAAGTGGAGAATGGCGGCTCCTTTATGGCCAACCTGGGGGCATGACTGATGGTTTTAGAGGTGGAGGCTGGGCTGGCTGTGAGCAACTGGGATCCGGGAAACCCCCACCTGCCCTTCTGAGGGCTGAACCCATGGAGGTGCGGTTGGCTGCTGGGAGACAGACCCCTGTGGCTGCCTGTTGGCATCCCAGGGATGGCTACTTGCAGCCCAGAAGAAGCGGGGTTCTGGGGGGAAGGAAAAGCAGCAATGGTGAGGCTGAGTGGGCTCCTTTCTGGCCGAGATGGTGGACTGTGGTGAGTCTGGGAGTTGCCTGTAAGCCATAAGTGGACGTAGTGCAGTGAAAACTGCTGCTCCATTCTGGCCGACCTGGGGGCGCCATGGATGACTTGGGAGTGGGGGCAGGGCGCTGGCTGTGAGCAAATGGGATCCAGAAAGCCCCAGCCTGCCCCTCCAGGGGCCGAGTCTTCTTCTCTCCTGCCATGGGGAGCCCGACCTTAAGCCTGCCCAGCATGTGCAGCAGCTCGAGCATTAAGCCTTCCTGTGTGCATAACTGAACTACGCCCTAGTGTAATAAGGTGTAAAGTTTAGATTGTGAATTTATCTTTAATTTCCATGGTCATTTACTTTGATCTTTTATTCCTACCACTTATAATCCTTAAAACTCCATCTTTCGGTAGTTAATAAATCTGTTTTATGCTCTACTTAAACTGGTGTATTTTGCTTGAAGTTCTTGGGAAATCTCAGCTCCATTACAAGGCTGGTTCATGTACTATTCACAGTGAGGGAGGGGTGGACCCTGTGTAATAAACTCACACTGATCAGGCTTCTGATTAAGGCAAGATGGTATGATCCAGGGGTGCAAGGCTGCAGAGCTGTAGGGGGGGCGACTTTCTATCATTAGTGTTATGAGTGGCTGCAGAAGCATTCATGTAATTCAGTTGGCTGTGTCCCTACCTACGGATGTCTGTGTAAGTGCTTCTTCAAAAGATTGACCAAAAAGTGGGAGGAGTGGACAGATTTGGCCACGCACCACTGGGTGCTGCATCTCTAACCTCTACTTTACCTGGCAAGTGCCTCTGTGACTTTTCTCCTAGCTGCTCCATTTTTCATCAGTGACAATCAAAAGGAAGATGACATGACATCTTTGTGTGGACATCCCCAGCGAATCACAAGGACGTGTGGTGCAGGCTTTTGTGTTGTAGCAATTGCAGTCAAAGCAACCACCATGCCAATGCCAGTCACAGCAGCCTTTTCATCAACTCCAGGCTTGTGATTTGATTCTTTCCAATGTTTCTCTCCAAAGAAGCCTTTTCCTTAGCAAGCAATGACTTGGATACCAAGGGAGGTCTCTTCTGTTTCCTAGAAAGACACAGGAAAATGTGAGCAAAGGAGACGAAACCCGTAGAACAAGGTACTACTGGGAGTTGAACCCAGGATCTCCTGTTTACTAGGCAGGTGCTTTAGCCACCCAAGCCATGGTGCCTGCCTTGAGAAAATATTTGCAACTGTTCCCTTTGATGGTCCAGGACAACACCTGCAAATTCCAAACTACAGAGATGCCCCATTTCCCTCAAGACTTGCACGGAAGAACTGGCAGGCCAAGCCAGGATCTTCTGGTTACTAGGAAGACACTTCAGCAAGCTCTTCCCAAAGATCACTATCTAAAGACCTTTAAACAGCCTCTGTAGATGTTCACTGACAAAGAGATGCCAAAATAGAGTTCTCCACTGCCTGCAGCCATCACACTACCAGGAGTTCTGCGCACAGAGAGGCCCCTGCTGGTGGAAAAGGCTTTGGTAGAGACTCTTCTGACACCAGCCTGTGCTCATATACTGTTTAGCACTTTGTGTTGTGACTTCAGCATCCACAGATGCCAGTTGAGTTGGGGGGACATTTTTCCTGTCTCCACATTTCTCTAATGGCTCCTTTCAACACTTGCCACCAAAAAGACTTGTTTCTTTTGCAAGCAATGTGCAGCTAGGCAAAGGCAGTCTTCTCCATTTCCTCAGAAGATCACCAAGCTGTGGGGAGAGAAGACACATTCAGCCAAGCTGGATGCTGAATCTCCTCTTTGTTCAGCAGGTGTCTGTGAAGGACATAAATCTCCACCATGTAGAGGGCAAGAATAGGAGTTTATTACACACAGAACTGGCAGAGTGTCACCTTGCTTATTAGGCTCAGAGATACTGTTAATTGATTACAATAGAATATATAGATTTTCCATGGGTGGGGGAAAGAGACGGGGTAGGGAGTTCCAAACTCTGGGATAGGTTTTGAAGCAAGACATGATAACCACAGTAGCCAAAGGTTAACAGATTAGATAATGTCTCCACCCATGGTCTCAAGTTAGCAAGTTAACATTTCATGAATACTTTGATAAAATGTTATTAGTATAAAATATCTATGCTGAATTCTGATTTGAGGTCCATAGGAAAGGAGCAACTCCTTTGATTGTACTCCAGGTACATTCCTAGGGTTTAAAGCAAAGAAACAGTGAAAGTATATGGCAATAAAGATTGTTTTCTGTGTGTCTTAAGGCAAGATATTGGTCCCTGGGAAGGGAGGTGGAAGGATGCCATATCTTATATTGACATCTGCCAACTTTTCATAAACTCAAGGTTGGATCTCTGGGAAGAATGTCTCCCTACAGAAGAGACTTACACAATAGGAACAGGGATTCTTTGTTCAATCTGCAACTCTGAATAAGATACAATTCTTTAGTTCTTAGCTCCAACACCTGGCAATTTGCTGACCAAGCCTATCTTAGCAAGCAAGGCTTTCTGTTTACCCAGCTTTCTTTTAGCTGGTCACTATTTGCTAGGCTTCTGGTCCCTTGATTATACTCTGGACTTTGGGTCTGGAAAAGAGCTGGCACAATCCATAGACCAGGTTGTTATATAATATGCACATGAATTTTAACCCTTCACATACAGTAATGGCAAAGTTCTTGGTTCAGGATTGTAGCAGTGATGGAATAAACTGCAGGTTCAAATCAAGTCTCTGGAGTCCATCCACAGCTGGGATGGGTCATTCAGTCCCTTGTACAGAGCTTCAGTTTGTAGCAAAGTCCCTTCAGAGGTATGAAGCAGGACTGAAAACAAGATGGAGACGAGGCATCAGCCTTTTACAGTCTCTTGCCATGTGGTCTTTGTTTTCTTTGTCCCAAGGACACTCTATCCAGCACGTGGCATAGAAAAACTTTGAGTTTTGTTCATAGGCAGGTCCCTGCATACCTTGCTGAGCCACAAGGCATATCTAACTTCTCTCAATGGGTTGATTGTAGAGCTGATGGTCCTTAATGGGCCATCAAGCAGGCTAGGCAGAACTGACACCAACTTGTCTGGCTGGGGTGTTCCTCTGAAGCATAGCACAAGTTTGAATACAGACAGCATAGAGCCAATATTCATAAAGTCAACTACAAAAATGATACACATCTAGAGATAGCATAATTATAATCAGCCAATCAGAACCTCTCCATAGACCCCTTTCACAACAACCTTTCTATCATATTGGCTGCAAATATAGAACAGTGGTCACAATGGTGATCTATAAAGTTACAGATTATGTCAATAACATCACAGGAGGTGACACGGCATCAGTGAGACTGATATTGGAATACTGTCTCCAGTTTTGGTGTCCTCATTTGAAAAAGATACTGTGAAATTGGAGCTGGGGCAGCAAAAAGCCACCAAAATGTTCTGAGGGCTGGAGAAAAATGCCTTCTAGTGAGCTATTGAAAGAGCTCCATCTGTTTAGCTTATCAAAAGAAGATTGAAAGGTGACTTCACTGAAGTGTTGAAGTGCCTTAATGGAGAGAAAAGATTGGGTATTAAAGGGCTCTTGAATGGAGCAGAGAAAGACATGACAAGACCCAATGATTGAAAGGTGAAAAGAGACAAATTCATAATACAACTAAGCCCCAAATAGTCAACAGCGAGAATGATTCACCACAGGAACAAGCTACCAAGGAAAGTGGTGGAATCTCCATCCCCTGAAGTCATTCAATGAAAACTAGATGCCTTTCCCCCAGAAGTAGCTATTGTGTCATGCAGGAGGCCTGTGATATGCAGGGGGTCAGATTAGATGCTGTAATGGTCTCTTCTGGCCAGAAAGTAGACTAATTTTACAGATACTAGTTTTCGGAAAAACTGAGTGTAGCATTGGGAGCAGCGTCTGAAGTTTTACTGTCTAGCCAGCTTACTGCCTAGAACGAACGCTCCTTGAGTGGGGTGATCACAGGGAGTAGCTCAAACCTCCAAAGGGCCTGACCAGGGAAATTGATGCTAGCCTTGGTACATGGACGCACACCGCTGAATTAATGTGCTTAGTATGGGCCTGTGTCCTCGACTTTATACAATTTCCAGAGCGTTGCACTGTGGGTAACTGTCCCATAGTTCCCGCAGTCTCCCCTGCCCATTGGAATTCTGGGTTGAGATCTCAATGCCTGATGGGGCAAAAATAGTGTCATGAGTGAGTCTGGGTAAATGTCATCACTCAATCCTCCCTCCATGAAAACAACAGCAGACAATCATTTTGCGCCCTTTTCCCTGGATTGCCCGGGCAGACGCCGTAGCACAGCAACCATGGAGCCCGTTCAGCCTTTTTTCACTGTCACCGTATGTCTTCTTTATAGTGCTGACAGACGTGGTACTGCAGTACTACACAGCAGCATCCCCTTGCTTTTTGCAAGTTAGCAAAGTTGGTTACCAGCCCTACTGTACCGTCTGCTGCTTTGCAAGTTGACAATGACAGTTACCAATTATACTGCACCATCTGCTGCTGTCATGGGTGCTCCTTGCTGGCCTCGATGGGTTCGGCCACGGGCTTATGGACAAAAATAGGAATGACTCCCCAGGTCATTCTCTTCTTTAAGTTTTGTCTAATGCAGAGTCAGTTCTGCCTAGATTATCAGGCAAGCCTACTAAAGAACCAGAGGGGCAAACGGGCGCTCCGGGTCAGAGCCCTAGAGATCCCGCAGAAATGATGCACTGCATGCCATTCTAGTGGGTGCCCCTGCAACAACCCTACCCATTGCTTCCCTTCTCCCCTACCCCTCCTGGGCTACCATGGCAGTTATCCTCCCATTTGTGTGATGAAGTAATAAAGAATGCAGGAATTTGAAACAACACTGACTTTATTGCTTCTGCAAGCAGGGATCAAAGGGGGGAGGGGAGCGCAGCCTCCAGCTGCTATGAATGAACCTGGGAGTCATTCCCATCTTTGTCCAGGCACCCCCGGCCGACCTCACCGAGGCCAGTCAGGAGCACTCACGGGATGATGATGATGGATACCTGTCCTACTGTACCGTCTGCTGTCCGCAAGGGAAGGGAAGGGGATGCTGCTGTGTAGTGCTCCAGAAACACATCTGCCAGCAGCATCCAGTAGACATACAGTGACACTGAAAAAAGGTGAGAGAGGATTTTTTTCCCTTTGCTTTCATGGGGGCAGGAGGCGGGGGAACGACATATACTCTGAACAACCCACGACAATGTTTTTGACCCTTCAGGCTTTGGGAACTCAGCCAAGAATTCAAATGGTTTTTGGAGAGTGCGGGAACTGTGGGATAGCTACAATCCTCAGTCGCCCCTCCCTCCATGAACGTCCATTTCATTCTTTGACTTTCTGGTACGCTTGTCTCAGTTCCTTAAGTTTCAGCACTGCGTTGAGTCCCTATTGTGGCCTCTGTCCATCATAGCCTTGGAGATTTTTTCAAATGTTTTGGTATTTCGACTTTTGGAAAGGAGTTCTGATAAAACAGATTCATCTCCCCATACAGAGATCAGCTTCAGTATCTCCCGAACAGTCCATGCTGGAGCTCTTTTTTGATTCTGGGACTGTAGAGTCACCTGTGCTGATCAGCGCTCCACGCTGGGCAAACAGGAAATGAAATTCAAAAGTTCACGGGGCTTTTCTTGTCTACCTGGCCAGTGTATCCGAGTTCAGATTGCTGTCCAGAGCAGTCACAATGGTGCACTGTGGGATAGCGCCCAGAGACCAATACCGTCAAATTGCAGCCACACTAACCCTAATCTGACATGGCAATACTGATTTCAGCACTACTCGTCATCAAGGAGGAGTACAGATACCGGTATTAAGAGCCCTTTATATCAATATAAAGGGCTTCTTTGTGTGGACGGATGCAGGGTTAATGTGACATAAACTCGTAGTGTTGACCAGGCCAGAGAGAGCAGCAGGTTTCCCCTTTTGTTTCCTGCTTTCGTTTCCTTGACTAGTTTCTCCTCTGCACCAACTTGCTGTATTTGTTTGTGAGTCTGACTAGCTCAGTTGATAAAGCATCAGACTTTTAATCTGAGGGTTCAAGTCCCTGGTCAGGTAATAAACTACTCATTATATCTTAAAATCTGTCTTTCTGGAGTCTTCTTTGATGTTTTTTCTCTTCAGGATTTTGCCTTTTCTAAGAAGGGCCTTTGTGTGTGGGGGATTGAAGGGGCAACTTCCTGACAGCCCCTCTGTCCTTGCAGGCTGGAGGAATAAATGCCTCTGGGCATATAGCATGTTCCTCCCCTGCACGCACACACAGAAAATATCCCTATGGAATTAGAATCACCTGCTGCCTTCCCCTGTTCTGCTGGATCCCCAAATGAGGATACTCTTCAGCCTAAACCCATGTCCCCTCTTTGCCCAGTGCCCCTCAGTCCCAACCCTCAGTCCCTCCTATGCTCACTGCTCCTCACTCCCAACCAGAGCCTGCTCCTCTTCACCCTTCTCCTCTGTCCCAACCCACAACCCCCTCCTATTCCCAGTGCCCCTCAATCTCAACCCACAGCTCCTTCCTTCCCCCCAGCATCAGGTGCTTCAGACCCCCTCAGGAAGATTTTCTTGCAAGGTTTCGTGTATGAGTCTTCATGTGGATTTTACAGTATGTTGGGAATACGTTGGGTTGCTTGCCAAAATGATCACTTTTGGCTGGTGTTGGATTCCCAGTCTCCTTGTTATTGGGACAGGAGAAATAAAGGGTTGTTGTCCTTGTTGTGTGAATCGAGGGCAGCAGAACTGTGCTTGGCAGACCCAGATGGAGGGACTCACCCTCAATTCAATAGCACTTGTTAGGCAGGGGACATTGGTTCCAAAGCCAAGTGGGCTGGGGCCTGAGTCCTCATGCTAAAATTTATGTGTTAGACCAACTTTAGGACAGGGTGGCTGTGGAGGGCTGAGTGAGTCCCTAGACAACATAGTGAGTACGGTGCCTTCTTATTTTCCCCCTTTTCCACCCAGGATGGCAGATGAACTCTACAGAGGCACCTCTGGGCTTGCACTGACTAAGGACAACAGCTGTGAGTGGGGTGCAGAGAGGAGATGGTTCATGTTAAATGTCTTTTGGTTGCTAGACTTACGAACCTTAGGGAGAAGGACACTGCCCAGCTTATTTGTGGGTGGGTCTTTTCCTCATAGTTTAGGTTTATGTGTTGAGGTTGCTGACATGACTTCTGCTAACCCTGGGCTTGCATTGCAATGTAGACGTACCCTGAGAGTGCAGCTATACTGAGATAAAATCCCTGTGGCCTGGCTGGCCTGGCTGATCTGATTTGGGCTCCTGGGGCTCAGGTTGTGAGGCTAAAAACTGCAGTGTAGACATTTGGGCTCAGACTGGAGCCCAGGCTCGGAGACCCTCACCCCTTGTGGAGTCTCAGAGGCTGGGCTCAAGCCCAAGTGTCTACACTGTAATTTTATTACCCTGTCGCACAAGCCCCACAAGCCTGAATCAGCTGACCCAGGGTTTGAGAATAGTGACTTGGGTGTGCTAATGGCAGTGTAGACATAATGCTAGGCTATGTCCACACTGCAATGAAACATCCAGGGCTGCCCCATGCCAGCTCCGGCTCCTGGGGCTTGGGCCGTGGGGTGGTAAATTTGCAGTGTAGACATCTCAGCTCAGGCTCAATACCGGGGTCTGGGACCCCACAAGGTTGGGAGGGATTTTAGCAAGCAAAAAAGGTAAAATGGCAGTGGAGTATTACCGTGGACTCAGTGGCATTTCTCCATTGGTCTGTCTGCTTTGGGGCAGGGACAATAACACGTCCTGCTGCTTTTGTTGTTTCAAAGGGCGGTTTAGGATTTTCATTCTCAGACACTGGGCACAAAGCAGGACTCAACCCTCAATGCAAATTAAATGAGCTGCCCACAGATTCTGGCAGCCACAATGAGCGTTTGGTGCGAGAGCTCAGACCTGCCCCTGTCTCAGAGGGAGGGGGTCAGCTGCGAGGGAACTGGACCACTGTCCTATCAGCTCTTATCTCCCAAACTTTCAATAACTCTATTATCAGTGGCTCTGAGCATAATTTAAACCATAAGAAAAACCACACTGGGCTAGGCTGAAGGTCCATCTAGCTCTGAATCTTGTCTTCTGACAGCAGCCAATATCATGTACCCCAAAAGCCACTCCCCTAGGGACCTGAACCCAGGATCTCCTGCTTATAAGGCAAGTGCTTTAGCCAGCTAAGCCATGGTGCTTGCATCAAGTTAAAACACAGTGTCTGACCACCTTCGGTCGGCAGCTAGTGGCTGGTGTACACACTGCAATGCCACATCTGGTGACAAAACTGCCCTGTTTTGGTGACAAAATAAAACCACTTCGATGAGAGGCCTAGAGCTTTTTGCAGCAAACTTAAAGGGACAGAGTGCCAGTGTAGATGCTGCCGTTCATTATATAACCATAACTGGCCTCCTCCAGTATCCCATAATGCCTGCCGTGAACTCGCCTGCCCTGCATTCTGCTACAGAGCCATGGGACCCTCCCCTTTCATAGCTCCAGGAAGTTCTGACAGCTAAGCCTGCTGCTCTGCTCCGGCAGCCAGGAGCAAATCTCTGCCGTGGATGCTGCTCTCTCCCGCCCTGCAAACACAGAGCAGGTGGCAGGAGCTTCCTTACAGTGGGGGCGGTGGGGCATTGGCATCTGAACTGTGACAACCCCATGATACCCCTTCCTTCAAGGAGGCTCTTACCTTCTAAACAGGGACGGCTGTTTTCTAGTAAAATCACTATAAGGGAAGGAGAAAACTCAAAAGAGGTTCCTCCTGGCGCTCACATCCGTGAACCCAAATACTCTAACAGTCCTCAAAGAGAGACCTGGAGAAGGAGACTTGCTGAAGCAAAGCCCCAAGGGTCTCTGAGGTTTCCCTGGCCCCTCACCCCTGTCCTGCCTGGCTGATGTCAGCATCTCTCTGTGAGGTCACCACCTCCCCACCACCTTGGACCAATAGTCTGAGGTCCTGCAAAAGGCCTTTGTGATGTCACTGTCACACCCCTCCCTTGCTGTGCCAATGTCCTGCCCCTGGCCTGGACCTTTGGAGGTTTGAGCTACTCCCTGTTGATCACCCCACTCAAGGAGTGTTCGTTCTAGGCAGCAAGCCAGCTAGACAGGAAAACATCAGACGCTGCTCCCAATGCTACACTCTGTTTTTCAGAAATTAGTCAACTTTATGGCCGGAAGAGACCATTAGAGCATCTAATCTGACCCCCTGCATATCACAGGCCTCCTGTATGACACAAGAGCTACTTTGGGGGCAAAAACATTCAAGAAAGACATCAAGTCTTCATTAAATGACATCAGGAGATGGCGAATCCACCACTTTCCTTGGTAGCTTGTTCCTGTGGTGAATCATCCTCATTGCTGAATTTTTGCGCCCTATTTGTAATATGAATTTCTCTTTTCACTTTTCGGCCATTGGGTCTTGTTATGCCTTTCTCTGCTCGATTAAAGAGCCCTTTAATACCCAGTCTTTTCTCTCCCTGAAGGCACTTCAACACTTCAGTGAAGTCACCTTTCAATCTTTTTTTGATAAGCTAAACAGGTTGAGCTCTTTCACTACTCACTAGAAGGCATTTTTCTCCAGCCCTCAGAACATTTGGTGGCACTTTGCTGCCCCAGCATAGCAGTTTGCAGGGACCACTGGAGTGGTTTATGGAATGGCTGGTGGAGTGGAGCGGCTCAGACTCCCTGCTTGCAAGAGGGGAAGTATTGCCTCCTAGAGGCACCCAGGGGGGTGATGTGTAATTGTCCCAGGTCACTGGGTGGGGGCTCGAGCCAGTTTTGTATTGTTTTATTGAAGCAGAACCCCTAGATACTGAACCCAGCCCTTGTTTCTGCCAACTCAGAGGGGCAGAAGAGTTACAGGAATTTATCACACAACCCTCCCTGTTCCCATGGGGAGAATCTAGGGAAGGGGGAGTCATTCCTCACCTGTGCTCCCAGAAGAACTGCTAGGACTCCTTCCTGCCAGCTACTCACTCCTGGATTCACCCTCAGCTCCTGGGATCTTTCTGCTCCAACGGCTCCAGAGGCCTGGGGTTGGGAGGGCGTCACTGCACAGTCTGAAACACAAGGGAGGATTCTGGAATTGAAGGAAGGAGCAAAAAATGGAGAGGAAAGAAACAGAGAGAAAACGCCTCATCTCTCTCCCCTCCCCGTCCCAGCAAGAAATGTTACCAAGAATCAGCGTTAGGGGAAATGGTGCCCTGGGTAAAACTTAGACTTTGGCACTTCCCCATCACCCCTAGACGATCACCCTCTCCCTTTACCCCCTAGCTCCGGCACTCCCAACCCTTGTGCCTCCTTCACCTCAACTCCTGCCCCCTCCTGTGCCCTAACCCCTACACTGTCTCCCCTTTGCCCTTAACTCCCATACTCCCCTCTAGTGCCACCAACCACTGCCCCCTCCTGAATTCCCTTCTCCCCTAACCCCTGCACCCCCTCCTGTGCCACCAGCCACTGCCCCTCTCCTGCACCCCCTTCACCTTAATCCTACACCCCCTCCTGTGCCACCAGCCACTGCCCCTCTCCTGCACCTCCTTCACCCCTAACCCCTGCACCCCTTCCTGTGCCACCAGCCACTTCCCCCTCCTGAACTCTCTTCACCCCTAACCCCTGCACCCCCTCCTGTGCCACCAGCCACTGACCCTCTCCTGCACCCCCTTCACCCCTAACCCCTGCGCCTCAACCCCTGCCCCCTCCTGCACCCCATTCACCCCTAACCCCTGCACCCCCTCCTGTGCCACCAGCCACTGCCATCTCCTCCACCCCCTTCACCTCTAACCCCTCCACCCCCTCCTGTGCCACCAGCCACTGACCCTCGCCTGCACCCCCTTCACCCTAACCCCTGCACCCCCTCCTGTGCCACCAACCACTGCCATCTCCTCCACCCCCTTCACCTCTAACCCCTCCACCCCCTCCTGTGCCACCAGCCACTGACCATCTCCTGCATCCCCTTCACCCCAGGCCCTGCACCCCCTCCTGTGCCACCAGCCACTGCCATCTCCTGCACCCCCTTCACCCCTAACCCCTGCACCCCTTCCTGTGCCACCAGCCACTGCCCCCTCCTGAATTCCCTTCACCCCTAACCCCTGCAGCCCCTCCTGTGCCACCAGCCACTGACCCTCTCCTGCACCCCCTTCACCCCTAACCCCTGCGCCTCAACCCCTGCCCCTCTCCTGCACCCCCTTCACCCCTAACCCCTGCACCCCCTCCTGTGCCACCAGCCACTGCCATTTCCTCCACCCCCTTCACCTCTAACCCCTCCACCCCCTCCTGTGCCACCAGCCACTGACCCTCGCCTGCACCCCCTTCACCCTAACCCCTGCACCCCCTCCTGTGCCACCAACCACTGCCATCTCCTCCACCCCCTTCACCTCTAACCCCTCCACCCCCTCCTGTGCCACCAGCCACTGACCCTCTCCTGCATCCCCTTCACCCCAAGCCCTGCACCCCCTCCTGTGCCACCAGCCACTGCCATCTCCTGCACCCCCTTCACCCCTAACTCCTGCACCCCTTCCTGTGCCACCAGCCACTGCCCCCTCCTGAATTCCCTTCACCCCTAACCCCTGCACCCCCTCCTGTGCCACCAGCCACTGCCCCTCTCCTGCACCCCCTTCACCCCAACCCCTTCCCCCGCTCTTTTGTCCCCAACCCCTGCGCCCCCTCCTGCATCCACGTGCGGACAGTGATCTGTGTGCATGGAGCAGCTAGCATTGCTCCTCCCTGGGATGCTGCTCCTCCGGGTACCCCTAGGGGCTGTGGGGGTGGGGAGATGAGAAGTGACGTCATCCGAGCTCCCTGCATCCAGGTCACTTTCCTCAGCTGGGCTGCATAAGGGGAGGGTAGAGAGCAGCAGCTTCTGATGCTCCCCTCACAGCACAGCCCAGGTAGGGAAAGTGACCAGGGCGGATGGAGCACATAGTGTTGCTCCTCACTCCCCCCAACCCTCTATGGGCCCATGGAGGAGCATTGGGGCAGGGGAGAGCAGTGAGCACCTTTGCACTGCCACACGGTGCCCTTTGACCCCTTGGAGCCTTGGGTGGCTGCTGGGGTCCCCACCCCTAGTGCCGGCCAGGCTCCCCAGCACAAGCAGCAGAAAACACAGGTAGACTGGCCCCACACTTAGCAGCGGTAGCCTGGGCTGCATGTAATGGAGGTCGGGGGGGCTCAGTCTCCCCAAACCTTGCATCACCAAGGGGACAGTGGGGCCCATGATTAGATGATCTAATGTTCTCTTCTGGCCAGAAAGTCGACTAATTTCTGAAAAACTGAGTGTAGCATTGGGAGCAGCGTCTGATGTTTTCCTCTCTAGCCGGCTTGCTGACTAGAACGAACGCTCCTTGAGTGGGGTGATCCACAGGGAGTAGCTCAAACCTCCAAAGGTCCAGGCCAGGGGCAGGACATTGGCACAGCAAAGGAGGGATTTGGCAGTGACATCACAAAGGCCTTTTGCAGGACCTAAGACTTATTGGTCCAAGGTGGTGGGGAGGTGGTGACCTCACAGAGAGATGCTGACATAAGCAAGGCAGGACAGGGGTGAGGGGCCAGGGAAACCTCAGAGACCCCTGTGGCTTTGCTTCAGCAAGTCTCCTTCTCCAGGTCTCTCTTTGAGGACTGAGAGAGTATTCGGGTTCACGGACATGAGCACCAGGAGGAACCTCTTTCGAGGTTTCTCCTTCCCTTTTAGTGATTTTACTGGAAAACAGCCGTCCCTGTTTAGAAGGTAAGAGCCTCCTGGAGGTTTGAAAGCTCTTCAGTCTGATCCATCTGGTGACAGGTGAATTCGAGGCATGGAAAACACGAGCTTAAGGAGGCAGAATTTTATTCTGCACCTGGGATTTTGTCCCTTAGAATCACTGGGGACATTAGGGTTTATCCTTTTTGTTTCACCTCTTCCTCCATCGCTCCCTCCCTCCTTTCTCTTCTCTTGCTTCCTTTGTCCTTTTACCTGTTCCCCTCCCAACACCAGGAGGGAGGGGGAGAGAGAGAGTGTGTGTGTGGTTTTTTTAGTTTTTTGCAGGGCAGTGCTCTGCAGTTGTCACTGTGGGAGGTCTACCCAAAAATGTGAGGCTGAACTATTGCTCGGGAAGTGATCCCCACTGGTGACCTGGGCCATCCTTTGGGCTCTCTGGTGAGATCCCTCAGCCTCCCGTCCTCAGTCTCTACCCTGATTGGCTGAGCCGGGGGTTATTGACAGGGAGGAGACTCAGGTCCTTGTTTTTCTCTTTATAAGTCAAAACCAGTTCTATGTTTGATGAATTTTGCCGCTTCTCTGCATTAGTTGTCTCTGAGCAGTTCATGATTCTCTCTAACATTGCAGTTCTCCTCAAATACTTGCTGAATAGTTACTGTCACTGTTGTTGGTCTGGAGCTCATCTGAGAGCACTTTATTCAGGTCATTCAGTGTCTGAAATTCAAGATCCAATGGGTAGTTTGAAAATCAGGGCTCTTGGGTCCTATTCCCAACTCTGCCTCTGACTGGCTGTGTGACCTAAAACAAGTCAATTCTCCTTTCTCAGCCTTAGCTTCTCCCTCTTTCAAGTAGAAATAATAATGATCCGCTCTTACCTACCTGACGGTGGGTGGAGGATGGGGATCCACTGGAGAGTGTCACTAGGAGTAGGGCATAATATGAGGTGTCCTATCACGTTTACTCACAGCAGATTAACACGTAATAGAATAGCTGAAATAGTCTATTTTATTTGCATTTTTTTATTTTGAAATTGTTAAGAGCAGCAATGACTTAGCTCAGACTGAAGCATCTTATCTAATGTTTGAGATCTAAGTGTCTCCTCTTTGTGTGCGAGGAGACAATTTAACACACTCTGACAAACCGGAGATGCTTTTGTTTTGCAATACAATATTTTTGCAAAGAACTTTCATCCCACTTGTTATGATTTTGAGAAACAAACCGGATTAGCCTGAATGGGATTTTCTGACAGAAATGGATTCAATGAAATTTCTCCACCATCTCGATTCCTGAGCTCTATCCCTGCCTCTGGGGGGGTTATTGTCTGTTAGAACAGGAGTCAGGACTGGTGGCTTCTCTTTCTGGCTCTGCCACCACCTTACTGTGTAGGCGCTTGGGTAGGTCATTTTCCCTCTCTGCACCTCAGGCTCCTCCCATCAGTCCAATGGGAACTGGGACAGTTCTCAAACTCCGGGCAGTTGTGAGCCTGAGTGAGATAAGGGGCGTTAAAGCCCTCTGTGAAGGAGAAAGGGGAGTTTCACAGTGTTTAGCACCAAGGAATTCTAAAGTTTGCTAAAATGTCTAGTCTATGGAAACAAGAAATGGTCGGGGCCAATCTTTAACCAGTGCCTTTTTAAAAGCCCATTCAGGGATGTGAGTCCCTGTCTTTCAGGTACCTGGGGTTCTTTGCCAGCAGGAGAGAAGAGGTTTCTGCCTCCTTTTTTGTGGCCTTGACAAACCAGGTGCTGTGCCCCAGTTCTCGTCCGAGATCCCTGAAAAAGAACATCTTCCCATCCATGAACAAGACAGGACCTTTCTCTAAAAGGGGAACAAAGAGACCCCTGAGACTTACGGACTAGCTAGCCTCACTGCCATTGCTGGAGAGATCCTGCAATACATTCTTAAGCACTCAGTTTGTCAGCAGCACCTACAGAATAGTTTGGTTCTTAGGACTAGTGAGCATGGATTTGTCAAGAACAAATCATTCCAAACCAATCCTCTTTCCTTCTTTGGCAGGGTTTTGGGCCTGGTGGAGGTAGGTAAACAGTAGATGGGATCTAGCTTGCGGTTGCTAAGGCTTTTCACACAGTCCCGTAGCACATTCTCACAAGCAAACGAGGGAAATGCAGTCCAGCTGTAATCAGTGTAATGTTGGTGCAGAGCTGGTTGAAAGCCCAGACTCCAGGAGCCCTTCTCCATGTTTGGCTGTCCAACGGAGAGGGTGTACCTAGTGGGTCCGTCAGGGATCAGTCCGCGGTCCGATACTATTCAATATTTTCATGAATGATTTGGAAAATGCAGAGGAGAGCATGCTTCTAAAATTTGCAACTGACACCAAGCACTTAGGAGCACAGGGTTGGAATTCAAAACGCCCTTAACAAATTGGACACTTGGTCTTCTTGAGCCAAACTCCATGGTTGGGCCCCTCTCTCTAGACTGGGCTGAAGTGAAACCCCAGAGCCAAACACTCCTCCCAGGTACCGAGCTCTGACCTTGAATGGTCAGATGCTGCTTAGCACTGTCAGAGCAGCTTTTGCTGGGGGATTCTCCCAGCACTTTCCAATAGCGGGAAAGTATGAAATCCCCATTTGACTGCTGGGGACAGAGCCCTAGAGTGTGGAGCAACTTGCCGAAAGTCCCCCCAGGAAAAGGAAAACAACCAGCAGTGGAACCAATAGGAAACCCAGCAATGGAACTCAGGAGTCCTGGGGTGTGCTAAGGTGTCCTGATGTCCCTATTTTATAGGGACAGTCCAAATTTTGGGGTCTTTTTCTTATCTAGGATTCTATTACCCCCACCCCAGTCCCGATTTTTCACATTTGCTGTCTGGTCACCCAAGAGTGTGCACATGTGTGGGTCCCAGCTGCCTGCCCCCTTCATTGAAGCAGATGTGCATGTTACTGCCCTGGGAACTGCAGGGCACCAGTGGACATGGAGTTGGCTGGAGGTAGGGTCTGGCTGCAGGCAGGGCAAGGGATGCGGGGCTGGCTGGCTTCAGGCTGGGGGGTGCATCAGGGGTTGGCTGGAGACAGGGTAGGGGGTGCGGGGCTGGCTGCAGACAGGGGGTGCAGGGCTGGTGCAGGCTGGGGGTGTGGGGGGGCTGGCTGGCTTTGGGCAGGGCCACAGGGGGGAGCGGCAGGAGTTGGCTGGAGACAGGGCAGGGGGTGTGTCAGGGGCTGTCTGTGGGGCTGGCTGCAGGCAGGGCAGGGAGGATGCGGCTGGTGCGGGCAGGGCAGAAGGTGCAGGGCTGGATGGAGACAGAGGATGGCTGCGGGCAGGGCAGGGCAGGGCAGGGGGTGCAGGGCTGGCTGCAGGCAGGGCATGGGGCAGGGCTCGTGCAAGGATGTTTCATGCCGTAGGCGAAACTTCCACCTTGCGCCCTCCTCCCCCGCACCCCTGCCCTGAGATATGCCCAGATCATTTCCCTCATGGAGCAACAGTGACACCGTGTGGCCATGCAGGTTAATGCCCAGAACATTTCCCACATGGAGCAACAGTGGCACCCTGTGGCCACGCAGGGTAATGCACAGAGCATTTCCTGCATGGAGCAACAGTGACACCCTGTGGCCACGCAGGGTAATGCACAGAGCCTTTTTCTCGTAGAGGAACAGTGACACCGTGTGGCCACGCAGGGTAATTCTTTTAACAATTGAAGTTCTAGATTCCTGAGCTGAAATCACTAAAGAGCTTTGTTAGCCAGTAAGAGAATCTGAAGTTATATTGTGGAGCAGAGCAGCTGACAGAGAGAAGCAGTTTGTGGGATGGTTGGAATAGCCCACGGAGTGAGGTAAGCTGAGTAGTTTTTTAGGACAGCTGGAGCAGATCACCGGTCGGGTGGCAGAACAGAGTAGCTGGTAGACCGAGCTGAGCAGTTCATGGGGAAGGTGGAAGCAGAATCCCATAGAGAGGCAGGGCAGTCAGCAGTGGACCACGTAAAGTGCTCCTTTCTACCCAGGCTGGCAGGGGGAAAAACCCTGCAGATAGACTCTTGAACTCTGGGGTTGCGCAACTGTAGGTGATTTTGGGGTTGCTGGACTCTTGAAACATTTGAGGTATTGGACTTTGGAGTCTTGGGGTGATTTGGGGATTGCTAGACTCAAGAGCCCAGGGAAAAGGACACGGTCTAGTTGAGGTGTTTTCCCAATTTAATGCTATGTTGTTTATCTCACGTTATTAAACATTTTCTGCTACACCCAGACTCTGTGCTTGCGAGAGGGGAAGTATCGCCTCTTTGAGGCACCTAGGGGTGCGTATGTAAAATTTTCCCATGTCACTGAGTGGGGGCTCGATCTGGTTTGCATTACGTAGTAGGGAAGGGACCCCTATGTATTGAACCCAGTCCTTGCTGCTATCAATTCAGCCTGGCAGAAGGTTTCCACCTACATGCAGGCTGAAGGGGTCCCTGGGAGGCTTAGGGGGTTCGTGGGGGGCACAGATACCTACGTCCAGGCTGCAGGGGTCCCAGAGGGGCTTAGGGGGTTAGTGGGGGGCACAGATATTTATGTCACGGAGTGTGGGGGAATCCGGTCCTGCACCCCTCTTCCTGGGACTCACAGTGACTCAGCCAGCCAGTAAAACAAAAGGTTTTTGTGGCCAACAGGAACGAAGGATACAGCAGAGCTTTTGGGCACAACCAGGACCTCTTGATCGAGTCCTTCTGGGGGTTCAGAAAGCTTAGTTCCCAGTTTGGGAATCCCTGAATTCCAATAACCCAGCTCCAAACCAAAACTGAACTAAATCCCTCCAACCGGCCCCTTCCTGTGTCCAGCTTCCCAGGCAAAGGTGCTGACCCCTCCCCGCTGCCTAGCTCTAGTTACAGGCTTAGGTCCTGTCCCTCACCTTACGTCACCCCCTGCTCTCCCATCTCCCACACAGAGAGTCCCTACTCCACCAGGGTCCCTACCCGTGGGGCCCCTAACCCTGGCTCCTGGGTCCCTACCCCTGTGCCCCTTACTCTAGCTCCAGTTGCCATACCCATTTGCCCCTAACCCGAGCTCCAGAGGCTCCATCCCTGGGGCCCCGAACAATAGCTCCAGGTGCCCAACCCGTGGGGCCCATAGCCCTTGTTTCAGGGGCCCTACGAGTGGGCCCCTAATCCTAGCTCCAGAGGCCTTAAGCGTGAGATCTCTAACCCTAGCTCCAGGGGCCCCACCCCTGGGGCACCTAACCCTAGCTATAAGGACACTGCCCAAGGGGTCCCAAACCATAGCTCCAGAGGCCCTACACGTGGGGCCCCTAACACTAGCTCCAGAGTCCCTACCTGTGGGACCCTTAACCCTAGCTCAAGGTGCACTAACCCTGGGGCCCCTAACGCTAGCTCCAGGCGCCATACCCATGGGGTCCCTAATCCTAAATCCAGGGGTCCCATTCCTGGAGCCCCTAACAGTAACTCCAAGTGCCCTATACCTGGGGCCACTAACCCTAGCTCCAGGGGCCCTACCCATGGGGCCCGTAAACCTAGCTCCAGGGGCCTTACACGTGAAGCCCCTAACCATAGCTCCAGAGGCCCTAATTGTGCGGCCCCTAACCCTAACTCCAGGGGCCTTACCCGTAGGGCCCCTATCCCTAGGTGCAGGGGCCCTTCAACCTGGGCCATGTCAGGCGGGGTGGGTGTGCCTATGAAAACACGATCAGCCCCTGAAATTCTTTTCCACTCTCGCCATAATTCACCACCAGATGTCAGGGTAGAGTTCATTCTGCTTCTGCTTACATAGGTATCTGTGCCCCCCACAACCCCCTAATCCCACCGGGACCCATCTATCCTGGATAAAGGTATCTGTGCTCCCAACAAACCTCTAAGCCCCCCAGGGACCCCGCAAGCCCAGATGTAGGCATCTGTACGCCCCACAAACTCCCTAATACCCACAGGACTCCTCCAGCCTGTAGGTAGGTATCTGTGACCCCCAGAGCCACACAAAGACCCTCAGGACCCCTACAGCATGGATGTTTGTGTCTGTGACCCCCCACAAAGCGCCTAAGCTACCCAGGGACCCCTACAATCGGGATGTAGGTATCTGTTCCCCCCAAAACACCTAATCCTCCCCGAGACCCCTCCAGTCTAGACATAGGTATCTCAGACCCCACAACTCTCCTAAGACCCCCGAAACCCCTCCAGCCTAGACGCAGGTATCTGTGCCCCTCACAACCCCCCTAGGCCACGATGGGACCCCTCCAGCCTCGACATAGTTATCTGAGCTCCCCCCACCCCCCCTAAGACCCCCAGGACCCCTCTTGCCTGGATGAAGGTATCTGTGCCCCCCACAAACCCCTAAGCCCCACCAACATCCCTATAGCCTGGAAGTAGGTATCTGTGCACCCTCACAAACCCACTGATCCTCCTAGCGACCCTAAAGCATGGACATAGGTATCTGTACTCCAAAATGCCCCAAAGCAACCCTGGAACCCCTACAGCCTGGAAATAGGTATCTGTGCCCCCCCACAATTCTCAAATACCCCCACAACCCCTCCAGCCTGGAATTAGATATTTGTGACCTCCAGGAACCCACTAAGCCCTCACCAGGGCTTCTCCAGCCTGGACATAGGTATCTCTGTCTCCCACAAGCCCCCTAAGACCCATAGGTCCCCCACCAGCCTGGCTGTAGCTATGTGTATGCCACACAAACCCCTAAGCTCCCCAGGGCCCCCTCCAACCAGGACATAGGTATCTGCACAACCACAACTCTTTAAGTCCCCCAAGGATCCCTCCAGACCATGCATAGTTTTCTGTGCCCCTCACCAACTCCCTAAACCCCCAGGGACCACTACAGCTTGGACGTATGTGTCTGTGCTCACCACAACCCCCTAAGCCATCCAGGGACCTCTCCAGCTCGGATGTAGATATTTGTGTCCAATATGAAGTCCCTAATCCCCACCGGAATCCCTCCAGCCTAGACGTAGCTATCTGTGCCCCTCACTACCCCTAAGCCCCAGCAGGGATCTCTACAGCCTCTACGTAGGTGTGATGCTCTGTGCATTACTCTGCATGGCCACAGGGTGTCACTGTTGCTCCATGCAGGAATTGCTCTGTGCATTACCCTGCGTGGCCACACAGTGTCACTGTTGCTCCATGAGGGAAATGCTCTGGGCATTACTGTGATGGAGTAGGGACTGTGTGGGGGATGGGAGAGCAGGGGGTGACTTTAGGACCGGACACGTGCTCAGCCTGTAACGTGAGCTAGGCAGGGGGGAGGGGGTCAGCACCTTTGCCAGGGAAGCTGGACACAGGAAGGGGCCGGCTGGAGGGAGTTAGTTCAGTTTCGGTTTTGGTCTAGGTGGTTGGAATTCAGGGAATCCGAAACTGGGAGTTAAGTTTCCTGAACCTCCAGAAGGACTCGATTGAGGGGTCCTGCTTGTGCCTCCAAACTCTGCTGTATCCTTCACTCCTGCTGTCCAATAAACCTTCTGTTTTACTGGCTGGCTGAGAGTCACCTTGTGTCCCAGGAAGAGAGGTGCAGAACCGGACTCCCCCACACTCCGTGACAGACCCTCAGCCCTTCCGGGACCCCTGTAGCCTGGACGTAGGTATCTGTGCCCCCCCAACAAACACCTAAGACCCCTGTAGACCCCTCCATCCTGAGCTTAGGTATCTGTGCCCCCTCACAAGCCCCCTAAGCCCCCCAGGGACCTATACAGCCAGAACATTGTTATCTGTGCCCCATATAGACTCCATAAGCCCCCCAGGACACTCCAATGTGCACGTAGGTATATGTGCTCCTCAGAAACCCCCTAACCACCCAGGAAACCCTACATCCTGGATGTAGGTATTTGTACCCCCACTACCCCCCTATCCCTCCGCCGGGACATCTACAATCTGGATGTAGATATCTGTGCCCATCACAAAACCTCTAATCGCCTCTGGGACCGATACAGCCTGGACATACGTATCTGTGCCCACTCGAACCCCTAAGACCCCCTGGTACCCATACAGCCGGGACACAGGTATCCTGGGCCCCCCAAAATCCCCTAAGACTCCCAGGATGCCTCCAGCCTGGACGTAGGTATCTATGCCCCCCATGAACTCCCTAAACCCCACTGGGACCCCTAGATCCTGGAGATCGGTATCTGTGTCCCCCCAAAAACTCTCTAAGCCCCCCAGGGACCCCTACGGCCTGGACGTAGTTATCTGTGCACCTCAAGGCCCCTAAGATCCCTCGGACCCCTACAGCCTGGATGTAGGTGTGACGGTGCTCCCTGTGGGAGCCAGCTGAGGTCACTTAATCAGGGTGAACTGCAAACAAAACAGGGCAGACAAATCCAAAATGCTGGTGGTGATTTCAATACTTAGATTTACCAAGCCAGCACAAAGCAGCTTCTGTAGTACCTCACTGGTTACTTAGAAGTTTAAGCCACACAGTTCCCTAAAAGTACCCAGCCTCAGGCCTCCGTCCAGACACACCTGTCAGATATGATGATGATTCCTGAAAATCTTACTTCATCATATAAAAGAAAAGATTCTTCCAATCCCAAAGGATCAGCCACATACTCAGAATCTATTACAACTTAGATCTTACCTAAAATACATGCTATAGCCAATTCTTATTAAGTAAGCTAAAATGTATTAGAAACGAAAAGAGAGAGAATGTTGGTTAAAAGATTAATAGACATATAGACTTGAATTCAATTCTTGAGGTTCAGATACATAGTAGAGGTGAGGTTGTAGTAGCCAAAAGCCCTTTTTGAAATAGTCCATAGGTTATAGTCCAATTTCCATATTCAGGGTGGCTCCAGTCAGTGACTGGGGATCACAATCCTTGTGGCTTAAGGTTTCCCTGTCTTGAAACCCAAAGCAGATATGAGATGAAGAAGGATCGTGTCCCAGGTTCTTAAACATTTCCAGCAGCCTTTCCGCCTGAGAAAACAATAGGCTTAGCTCTCCTTCCAAACATCCTGGCAATTAGTACAGGGTAATTTATTCATTAAACAGTTCAAATAGAGGTTACCACAACCTTCAAAGAGACACAGACAATAATACTATTTCACTCAAGTACCATCATAAATGCTAATATTCCTTTTTTGCTCTTTGAATTAAAATTATAGCAACAGACAAGACTTGTTTGCTTACATCACAAGACCTGAGCAAAAATCTCCCCTTCTACTTCTAACAATGCAGACTTGCATTTCAAAGCTCTGTTCATTTACATATCTAGCTAAGCAGTTCTTAAGGTTCACCCATGGGTCAGGTCAGTCGGTGAGGTGAGTTAATTAACTCTTTCTGGCCCTGTCACCTTTCAATGAGATATTAGATTATACTTATAATGTCAGAGTGGTGGTGAGTTGACTGCTGCAGCTCCCCGTAGACTCTGCCTGCATCTCTCACCAAGCTGGAGTACAGCAGTCAAGGGGAGAGCACTCGATGTGTTGCATCTACACTAGACGCGATATATCGACCCCGCTGGATCGATCGCTGCCCACCGATTCGGCAGGTGGTATAGACATACCCCGAGTATCTGGTGATCAGAGCTGGACCCCGGAGGGGGACACATTGAAGGAACTCAGGGGATAAGGTGCCTCTATTGTCAACTGTCAGGGCTGCTGTGGCTCAGAGGAGGGTGCTTGACTACCTGGCAGGCTTAGGTGCCGCAAACCTGGGAGGCAGGAGAAGTGAAGCGGTCACGGTGTGCTTGGGGTGCTCGTGCTCGGAGCAGGGGTGAGTTGGGACGAGGGGGGGTGCTGCAGGGCAGAGCGGGGGAGTTGCCACAAGAGGGGCGCCTCAGGGTGGAGGTGGGAGCTGCCACGGGTGGGGCGCCTCAGGGCAGGGGTGCGGGGGAGGAGGGCGCAAGGTGGAAGTTTCGCCTACGGCATGAAACATCCTTGCACGAGCCCTGCCCCATGCCCTGCCTGCAGCCAGCCCTGCACCCCCCTGCCCTGCCCTGCCCGCAGCCATCCTCTGTCTCCATCCAGCCCTGCACCTTCTGCCCTGCCCGCACCAGCCGCATCCTCCCTGCCCTGCCTGCAGCCAGCCCCACAGACAGCCCCTGACACACCCCCTGCCCTGTCTCCAGCCAACTCCTGCCGCTCCCCCCTGTGGCCCTGCCCAAAGCCAGCCAGCCCCCCCACACCCCCAGCCTGCACCAGCCCTGCACCCCCTGTCTGCAGCCAGCCCCGCACCCCCTACCCTGTCTCCAGCCAACCCCTGATGCACCCCCCAGCCTGAAGCCAGCCAGCCCCGCATCCCTTGCCCTGCCTGCAGCCAGACCCTACCTCCAGCCAACTCCATGTCCACTGGTGCCCTGCAGTTCCCAGGGCAGTAACATGCACATCTGCTTCAATGAAGGGGGCAGGCAGCTGGGACCCACACATGTGCACACTCTTGGGTGACCAGACAGCAAATGTGAAAAATCGGGACTGGGGTGGGGGTAATAGAATCCTAGATAAGAAAAAGACCCCAAAATTTGGACTGTCCCTATAAAATAGGGACATCAGGACACCTTAGCACACCCCCAGGACTCCTGAGTTCCATTGCTGGGTTTCCTATTGGTTCCACTGCTGGTTGTTTTCCTTTTCCTGGGGGGACTTTCGGCAAGTTGCTCCACACTCTAGGGCTCTGTCCCCAGCAGTCAAATGGGGATTTCATACTTTCCCGCTATTGGAAAGTGCTGGGAGAATCCCCCAGCAAAAGCTGCTCTGACAGTGCTAAGCAGCATCTGACCATTCAAGGTCAGAGCTCGGTACCTGGGAGGAGTGTTTGGCTCTGGGGTTTCACTTCAGCCCAGTCTAGAGAGAGGGGCCCAACCATGGAGTTTGGCTCAAGAAGACCAAGTGTCCAATTTGTTAAGGGCGTTTTGAATTCCAACCCTGTGCTCCTAAGTGCTTGGTGTCAGTTGCAAATTTTAGAAGCATGCTCTCCTCTGCATTTTCCAAATCATTCATGAAAATATTGAATAGTATCGGACCGCGGACTGATCCCTGACGGACCCACTAGGTACACCCTCTCCGTTGGACAGCCAAACATGGAGAAGGGCTCCTGGAGTCTGGGCTTTCAACCAGCTCTGCACCAACATTACGCTGATTACAGCTGGACTGCATTTCCCTCGTTTGCTTGTGAGAATGTGCTACGGGACTGTGTGAAAAGCCTTAGCAACCGCAAGCTAGATCCCATCTACTGTTTACCTACCTCCACCAGGCCCAAAACCCTGCCAAAGAAGGAAAGAGGATTGGTTTGGAATGATTTGTTCTTGACAAATCCATGCTCACTAGTCCTAAGAACCAAACTATTCTGTAGGTGCTGCTGACAAACTGAGTGCTTAAGAATGTATTGCAGGATCTCTCCAGCAATGGCAGTGAGGCTAGCTAGTCTGTAAGTCTCAGGGGTCTCTTTGTTCCCCTTTTAGAGAAAGGTCCTGTCTTGTTCATGGATGGGAAGATGTTCTTTTTCAGGGATCTCAGACGAGAACTGGGGCACAGCACCTGGTTTGTCAAGGCCACAAAAAAGGAGGCAGAAACCTCTTCTCTCCTGCTGGCAAAGATCCCCAGGTACCTGAAAGACAGGGACTCACATCCCTGAATGGGCTTTTAAAAAGGCACTGGTTAAAGATTGGCCCCGACCATTTCTTGTTTCCATAGACTAGACATTTTAGCAAACTTTAGAATTCCTTGGTGCTAAACACTGTGAAACTCCCCTTTCTCCTTCACAGAGGGCTTTAACGCCCCTTATCTCACTCAGGCTCACAACTGCCCGGAGTTTGAGAACTGTCCCAGTTCCCATTGGACTGATGGGAGGAGCCTGAGGTGCAGAGAGGGAAAATGACCTACCCAAGCGCCTACACAGTAAGGTGGTGGCAGAGCCAGAAAGAGAAGCCACCAGTCCTGACTCCTGTTCTAACAGACAATAACCCCCCCAGAGGCAGGGATAGAGCTCAGGAATCGAGATGGTGGAGAAATTTCATTGAATCCATTTCTGTCAGAAAATCCCATTCAGGCTAATCCGGTTTGTTTCTCAAAATCATAACAAGTGGGATGAAAGTTCTTTGCAAAAATATTGTATTGCAAAACAAAAGCATCTCCGGTTTGTCAGAGTGTGTTAAATTGTCTCCTCGCACACAAAGAGGAGACACTTAGATCTCAAACATTAGATAAGATGCTTCAGTCTGAGCTAAGTCATTGCTGCTCTTAACAATTTCAAAATAAAAAAATGCAAATAAAATAGACTATTTCAGCTATTCTATTACGTGTTAATCTGCTGTGAGTAAACGTGATAGGACACCTCATATTATGCCCTACTCCTAGTGACACTCTCCAGTGGATCCCCATCCTCCACCCACCGTCAGGTAGGTAAGAGCGGATCATTATTATTTCTACTTGAAAGAGGGAGAAGCTAAGGCTGAGAAAGGAGAATTGATTTGTTTTAGGTCACACAGCCAGTCAGAGGCAGAGTTGGGAATAGGACCCAAGAGCCCTGATTTTCAAACTACCCATTGGATCTTGAATTTCAGACACTGAATGACCTGAATAAAGTGCTCTCAGATGAGCTCCAGACCAACAACAGTGACAGTAACTATTCAGCAAGTATTTGAGGAGAACTGCAATGTTAGAGAGAATCATGAACTGCTCAGAGACAACTAATGCAGAGAAGCGGCAAAATTCATCAAACATAGAACTGGTTTTGACTTATAAAGAGAAAACAAGGACCTGAGTCTCCTCCCTGTCAATAACCCCCGGCTCAGCCAATCAGGGTAGAGACTGAGGATGGGACGCTGAGGGATCTCACCAGAGAGCCCAAAGGATGGCCCAGGTCACCCGTGGGGATAACTTCCCGAGCAATAGTTCAGCCTCACATTTTTGGGTAGACCTCCCACAGTGACAACTGCAGAGCACTGCCCTGCAAAAAACTAAATAAACCACACACACACTCTCTCTCTCCCCCTCCCTCCTGGTGTGGGAGGGGAACAGGTAAAAGGACAAAGGAAGCAAGAGAAGAGAAAGGAGGGAGGGAGCGATGGAGGAAGAGGTGAAACAAAAAGGATAAACCCTAATGTCCCCAGTGATTCTAAGGGACAAAATCCCAGGTGCAGAATAAAATTCTGCCTCCTTAAGCTCGTGTTTTTCCATGCCTCGAATTCACCTGTCACCAGATGGATCAGATTGAACAGCTTTGAAACCTCCAGGAGGCTCTTACCTTCTAAACAGGGACGGCTGTTTTCCAGTAAAATCACTAAAAGGGAAGGAGAAACCTCGAAAGAGGTTCCTCCTGGTGCTCATGTCCGTGAACCCGAATACTCTCTCAGTCCTCAAAGAGAGACCTGGAGAAGGAGACTTGCTGAAGCAAAGCCACAGGGGTCTCTGAGGTTTCCCTGGCCCCTCACCCCTGTCCTGCCTTGCTTATGTCAGCATCTCTCTGTGAGGTCACCACCTCCCCACCACCTTGGACCAATAAGTCTTAGGTCCTGCAAAAGGCCTTTGTGATGTCACTGCCAAATCCCTCCTTTGCTGTGCCAATGTCCTGCCCCTGGCCTGGACCTTTGGAGGTTTGAGCTACTCCCTGTGGATCACCCCACTCAAGGAGCGTTCGTTCTAGTCAGCAAGCCGGCTAGAGAGGAAAACATCAGACGCTGCTCCCAATGCTACACTCAGTTTTTCAGAAATTAGTCGACTTTCTGGCCAGAAGAGAACATTAGATCATCTAATCATGGGCCCCACTGTCCCCTTGGTGATGCAAGGTTTGGGGAGACTGAGCCCCCCCGACCTCCATTACATGCAGCCCAGGCTACCGCTGCTAAGTGTGGGGCCAGTCTACCTGTGTTTTCTGCTGCTTGTGCTGGGGAGCCTGGCCGGCACTAGGGGTGGGGACCCCAGCAGCCACCCAAGGCTCCAAGGGGTCAAAGGGCACCGTGTGGCAGTGCAAAGGTGCTCACTGCCTCTCCCCTGCCCCAATGCTCCTCCATGGGCCCATAGAGGGTTGGGGGGAGTGAGGAGCAACACTATGTGCTCCATCCGCCCTGGTCACTTTCCCCACCTGGGCTGTGCTGTGAGGGGAGCATCAGAAGCTGCTGCTCTCTACCCTCCCCTTATGCAGCCCAGCTGAGGAAAGTGACCTGGATGCAGGGAGCTCGGATGACGTCACTTCTCATCTCCCCACCCCCACAGCCCCTAGGGGTACCCGGAGGAGCAGCATCCCAGGGAGGAGCAATGCTAGCTGCTCCATGCACACAGATCACTGTCCGCACGTGGATGCAGGAGGGGGCGCAGGGGTTGGGGACAAAAGAGCGGGGGAAGGGGTTGGGGTGAAGGGGGTGCAGGAGAGGGGCAGTGGCTGGTGGCACAGGAGGGGGTGCAGGGGTTAGGGGTGAAGGGAATTCAGGAGGGGGCAGTGGGTGGTGGCACAGGAAGGGGTGCAGGGGTTAGGGGTGAAGGGGGTGCAGGAGATGGCAGTGCTGGTGGCACAGGAGGGGTGCAGGGCTTGGGGTGAAGGGGATGCAGGAGAGGGTCAGTGGCTGGTGGCACAGGAGGGGGTGGAGGGGTTAGAGGTGAAGGGGATGGAGGAGATGGCAGTGGCTGGTGGCACAGGAGGGGGTGCAGGGGTTAGGGTGAAGGGGGTGCAGGCGAGGGTCAGTGGCTGGTGGCACAGGAGGGGGTGGAGGGGTTAGAGGTGAAGGGGGTGGAGGAAATGGCAGTGGCTGGTGGGCACAGGAGGGGGTGCAGGGGTTAGGGGTGAAGGGGGTGCAGGAGAGGGGCAGGGGTTGAGGCGCAGGGGTTAGGGGTGAAGGGGGTGCAGGAGAGGGTCAGTGGCTGGTGGCACAGGAGGGGGTGCAGGGGTTAGGGGTGAAGGGAATTCAGGAGTGGGGCAGTGGCTGGTGGCACAGGAAGGGGTGCAGGGGTTGGGGTGAAGGGGGTGCAGGAGATGGCAGTGGCTGGTGGCACAGGAGGGGGTGCAGGGCTTGGGGTGAAGGGGATGCAGGAGAGGGTCAGTGGCTGGTGGCACAGGAGGGGGTGGAGGGGTTGGAGGTGAAGGGGGTGGAGGAGATGGCAGTGGCTGGTGGCACAGTAGGGGGTGCAGGGGTTAGGGGTGAAGGGGTGAAGGCGAGGGTCAGTGGCTGGTGGCACAGGAGGGGGTGGAGGGGTTAGAGGTGAAGGGGGTGGAGGAGATGGCAGTGGCTGGTGGCACAGGAGGGGGTGCAGGGGTTAGGGGTGAAGAGAGTTCAGGAGGGGGCAGTGGCTGGTGGCACAGGAAGGGTTGCAGGGTTAGGGGTGAAGGAGGTGCAGGAGAGGGGCAGGGCTGGTGGCACAGGAGGGGTGTAGGATTAAGGTGAAGGTGGTGCAGGAGAGGGGCAGTGGCTGGTGGCACAGGAGGGGTTGCAGGGGTTAGGGGAGAAGGGAATTCAGGAGGGGGCAGTGGCTGGGACAGGAAGGGGTGCAGGGGTAGTTAGGGTCAAGGGAGTTCAGGAGAGGGCAGTGGTTGTGGCACTAGAGGGGAGTATGGGAGTTAAGGGCAAAGGAGACAGTGTAGGGGTTAGGGCACAGGAGGGGGCAGGAGTTGGGATGAAGGAGGCACAAGGATTGGGAGGCCGGAGCTAGGGGGTAAAGGGAGGAGGGTGTCGTCTAGGGGTGATGGGGAAGTGCCAAAGTCTAAGTTTTACCCAGGGCACCATTTCCCCTAACGCTGATTCTGGTAACATTTCTTGCTGGGACGGGGAGGGGAGAGAGATGAGGCGTTTTCTCTCTGTTTCTTTCCTCTCCATTTTTTGCTCCTTCCTTCAATTCCAGAATCCTCCCTTGTTTTCAGACTGTGCAGTGACGCCCTCCCAACCCCAGGCCTCTGGAGCCTTTGGAGCAGAAAGATCCCAGGAGCTGAGGGTGAATCCAGGAGTGAGTAGCTGGCAGGAAGGAGTCCTAGCAGTTCTTCTGGGAGCACAGGTGAGGAATGACTCCCCCTTCCCTAGATTCTCCCCATGGGAACAGGGAGGGTTGTGTGATAAATTCCTGTAACTCTTCTGCCCCTCTGAGTTGGCAGAAACAAGGGCTGGGTTCAGTATCTAGGGGTTCTGCTTCAATAAAACAATATAAAACTGGCTCGAGCCCCACCCAGTGACCTGGGACAATTACACATAACCCCCCTGGGTGCCTCTAGGAGGCAATACTTCCCCTCTTGCAAGCAGGGAGTCTGAGCCGCGCCACTCCACCAGCCATTCCATGAACCACTCCAGTGGTCCCTGCAAACTGCTATGCTGGGGCAGCAAAGTGCCACCAAATGTTTCTGAGGGGGAGAAAAATGCCTTCTAGTGAGTAGTGAAGAGCCAACACCTGTTTAGCTATCAAAAGAATATTGAAAGGTGACTTCACTGAAGTGTTGAAGTGCCTTCAGGGAGAGAAAAGACTGGGTATTAAAGGGCTCTTTAATCGAGCAGAGAAAGCATACAAGACCCAATGGCCGAAAAGTGAAAAGAGAAATTCATATTACAAATAGGGCGCAAAATTCAGCAATGAGGATGATTCACCACAGGAACAAGCTACCAAGGAAAGTGGTGGATTCGCCATCTCCTGATGTCATTTAATGAAGAACTTGATGTCTTTCTTGAATGTTTTTGCCCCAAAGTAGCTCTTGTGTCATACAGGAGGCCTGTGATATGCAGGGGGTCAGATTAGATGCTCTAATGGTCTCTTCCGGCCATAAAGTTGACTAATTTCTGAAAAACAGAGTGTAGCTTGGGAGCAGCGTCTGATGTTTTCCTGTCTAGCTGGCTTGCTGCCTAGAACGAACACTCCTTGAGTGGGGTGATCAACAGGCAGTAGCTCAAACCTCCAAAGGTCCAGGCCAGGGGCAGGACATTGGCACAGCAAGGAAGGGTGTGTGACAGTGACATCACAAAGGCCTTTTGCAGGACTCAGACTATTGGTCCAAGGTGGGTGGGGAGGTGGTGACCTCACAGAGAGATGCTGACATCAGCCAGGCAGGACAGGGGTGAGGGGCCAGGGAAACCTCAGAGACCCTGGGGCTTTGCTTCAGCAAGTCTCCTTCTCCAGGTCTCTCTTGAGGACTGTTAGAGTATTTCGGTTCACGGATGTGAGCGCCAGGAGGAACTCTTTTGAGTTTTCTCCTTCCCTTATAGTGATTTTACTAGAAACAGCCGTCCCTGTTTAGAAGGTAAGAGCCTCCTTGAAGGAGGGTATCATGGGGTTGTCACAGTTCAGATGCCAATGCCCCACCGCCCCCACTGTAGGAAGCTCCTGCCACCTGCTCTGTGTTTGCAGGGCGGGAGAGAGCAGCATCCACGGCAGAGATTTGCTCCTGGCTGCCGGAGCAGAGCAGCAGGCTTAGCTGTCAGAACTTCCTGGAGCTATGAAAAGGGAGGGTCCCATGGCTCTGTAGCAGAATGCAGGGCAGGCGAGTTCACGGCAGGCATTATGGGATCTGGAGGAGGCCAGTTATGTTATATAATGAACGGCAGCATCTACACTGGCACTCTGTCCCTTTAAGTTTGCGTGCAAAAAGCTCTAGGCCTCTCATCGAAGTGGTTTTATTTGTCACCAAAACAGGGCAGTTTTGTCACCAGATGTGGCATTGCAGTGTGTACATCAGCCACGAGCTGCCGACCGAAGGTGGTCAGACACTGGGTTTTAACTAGATGCAAGCACCATGGCTTAGCTGGCTAAAGCACTTGCTTATAAGCAGGAGATCCTGGGTTCAGGTCCCTAGGGGAGTGGCTTTTGGGGTACATGATATTGGCTGCTGTCAGAAGACAAGATCAGAGCTAGATGGACCTTCAGCCTAGCCCAGTGTGGTTTTTCTATTGTTTAAATTATGCTCAGAGCCACTGATAATAGAGTTATTGAAAGTTTGGGAGATAAGAGCTGATAGGACAGTGGTCCAGTCCCTCGCAGCAGCTGACCCCCCCCTCTGAGACAGGGGCAGGTCTGAGCTCTCGCACCAAACGCTCATTGTGGCTGCCAGAATCTGTTGGCAGCTCAGTTTAATTTGCATTGAGGGTTGAGTCCTGCTTTGTGCCCAGTGTCTGAGAATGAAAATCCTAAACCCCTTTGAAACACAAAAGCAGCAGGACGTGTTATTGTCCCTGCCCCAAAGCAGACAGACCAATGGAGAAATGCCACTGAGTCCACGGTAATACTCCCACTGCCATTTACTTTTTGCTTGCTAAAATCCCTCCCAACCTTGTGGGTCCCAGACCCCGGTATTGAGCCTGAGCTGAGATGTCTACACTGCAAATTTACCACCCCACGGCCCAAGCCCCAGGAGCCGGAGCTGGCATGGGGCAGCCCTGGATGTTTCATTTGCATTGTGGACATAGCATAGCATTATGCCTACACTGCCATTAGCACACCCAAGACTATTCTCAAAACCTGGGTCAGCTGATTCAGGCTGTGGGGCTTGTGCGACAGGGTAATAAATTACAGTGTAGACACTTGGGCTTGAGCCCAGCCTCTGAGGACTCCAACAAGGGGTGAGGGTCTCCGAGCCTGGGCTCCAGTCTGAGCCCAAATGTCTACACTGCAGTTTTTAGCCTCACAACCTGAGCCCCCAGGAGCCCAAAATCAGATCAGCCAGGCCAGCAGGCCACAGGGATTTTATCTCAGTATAGCTGCACTCTCAGGGTACGTCTACATGCAATGCAAGCCCAGGGTAGCAGAATTCATGTCAGCAACCCAAACACATAACCTAAACTATGGGAAAGACCCCACCACAAATAAGCTGGGCAGTGTCCTTCTCCCTAAGGTTCGTAGTCCAGACACCAAAAGACATTTAACATGAACCATCTCCTCTCTGCACCCCACTCACAGCTGTTGTCCTAGTCAGTGCAAGCCCAGAGGTGCATCTGTAGAGTTCATCTGCCATCCTGGGTGGAAAAGGGGGAAAATAAGAAGGCACCGTACTCACTATGTTGTCTAGGGACTCACTCAGCCCTCCACAGCCACCCTGTCCTAAAGTGGTCTAACACATAAATTTTAGCATGAGGATTCATGCCCCAGCCACTTGGCTTTGGAACCACTGTCCCTGCCTAACAAGTGCTATTGAATTGAGGGTGAGGTCCTCCATCTGGGTCGGCACGCACAGTTCTGATGCCCTCGATTCACACAACAAGGACAACAACCCTTTATTTCTCCTGTCCCATAACAAGGAGACTGGGAATCCAACACCAGCCAAAAGTGATCATTTTGGCAGCAACCAACATATTCCCAACTACTGTAAAATCACATGAAGACTCATACACGAAACCTTGCAAGAAAATCTTCCTGAGGGGGTCTGAAGCACCTGATGCTGGGGGGAAGGAAGGAGCTGTGGGTTGAGATTGAGGGGCACTGGGAATAGGAGGGGGTGTGGGTTGGACAGAGGAGAAGGGGAAGAGGAGCAGGCTTGGTGGGAGTGAGGAGCAGTGAGCATAGGAGGGACTGAGGGTTGGGACTGAGGGGCACTGGGCAAAGAGGGGACATTGGGGGCTTTAGGCTGAAGAGTATCCTCATTTGGGGATCCAGCAGAACAGGGGAAGGCAGCAGGTGATCGAATTCCATAGGGATATTTTTCTGTGTGTGCGTGCAGGGGGGAACATGCTATATGCCCAGAGCAATTTATTCCTCCAGCCTGCAAGGAACAGAGGGGGCTGTCAGGAAGTTGCCCCTTCAACACCCCCACACAAAGGCCTTCCTTCTAGAAAAGGCAAATCTGAGAGAAAAAACATCAAAGAAGACTCCAGAACGACAGATTTTTAAGATATAATGAGTATTTTAGTACCTGGCCAGGACTTGAACCCTCAGATTAAAGTCTGATGGCTTTATCAACTGAGCTAGTCAGACTCACAGACAAATACAGCAAGTTGGTGCAGAGGAGAACTAGTCAAGGAAACGAAGCAGGAAACAAAAGGGGAAACCTGCTGCTCTATCTGGCCTGGTCAACACTACGAGTTTATGTCACATGAACCTGATCCGTCCCACACAAAGAAGCCCTTTATATTGATATAAAGGGCTCTTAACCGGTATCTGTACTCCTCCTTGATGACGAGAGTGCTGAAATCAGTATTTGCCATGTCAGATTAGGGTTAGTGTGCGCTGCAATTTGACCGGTAGTGATCTCTTGGCGCTATCCCACAGTGCACCATTGTGACTGCTCGGACAGCAATCTGAACTTGGGATGCAATGGCCAGGTAGACAAGAAAAGCCCCGTGAACTTTGAATTTCATTCTGTTTGCCCAGCGTGGAGCGCTGATCAGCACAGGTGACTCGCAGTCCAGAATCAAAAAGAGCTCCAGCTGGACTGTCGGGAGATACGAGCTGATCTCTGTATGGGGAGATGAATCTGTTTTATCAGAACTCCTTTCCAAAAGACGAATACCAAACTTTGAAAAAATCTCCAAGGCTATGATGGACAGAGGCCACAATAGGGACTCAACGCAGTGCTGAAACTTAAGGAAACTGAGCAAAGCGTACCAGAAAGTCAAAGAATGAAAATGGGACGCTCATGGAGGGAGGGGCGACTGAGGATTGTAGCTATCCACAGTTCCCGCACCTCCAAAAACCATTGAATTCTTGGCTGAGTTCCAAAGCCTGAAAGGGTTCAAAAAACATTGTGCGGGTGGTTCAGAGTATATGTCGTTGCCCCCGCCCCTCACTGCCCCCATGAGGAGCAAAGGGGAAAACAATCCCTCTCTCATCCTTTTTTCAGTGTCACTGTATGTCTACTGGATTGTGCTGGCAGAATGTGTTGGCTGGAGCACTACACCGCAGCATCCACTTACTTCCCTTGCGGACAGCAGCGGTACAGTAGGACAGGTATCCATCATCGTCATCTCGTGAGTGCTCTTGACTGCTCGGTGAGGTCGGCGGGGGTGCCGGACAAAGATGGGAATGACCCCAGGGTCTCATAGCAGCGGAGGCTGCGCTCCCTCCCCCTTTGATCGCTTGCAGAAGCAATAAAGTCGTGTTGTGTTCACAATCCTGCATCTTTATTACTTCATCACACAAATGGAGAGGATAAACTGCCATGGTAGCCCAGGAGGGGGTTAGGGGAGAAGGGAAGCATGGGTAGGGTGTTGCAGGGGCACCAACTAGAATGGATGCAGCGCATCATTTCTGAGGGACTCTAGGGATACTGACCGGAGCGCCGTTTGCCCTCTGGTTCTTAGTAGCTTGCTGATAATCTAGGCAGAACGGACTCTGCATTAGAAAAACGTAAAGAAGAGAATGCTGGGGAGTCTTCCTATTTTTCCATAAAGCCCGTGGGCCGAACCCCTCGAGGCAGACAGGAGCACCGGATGACAGCAGCAGATGGTGCAGTATAACTGGAACGTCATGTAACTTGACAAAGCAGCAGGACGGACAGTAGGGCTGGTAACCATCTGTAACTTGCAAAAAGAAAGGGGATGCTGCTGTGTAGCACTGCAGTACCAGCAGTCAGCACTATAAGAAGACAACGGTGACGTGAAAAAAAAGGGAAGGGCTCAGGGTTGCTTGCATGGCGTCTGCCGGGCAATCCAGGGAAAAGGCGCAAAAGATTGTCTGCTGTGTTTCATGGAGGGAGGATTGAGTGATGCCATTTACCCAGACCAATGCACTATTGCCCATCAGGCCACTGAGATCTCAACCCAGAAATTCCAATGGAAGGGAGCCTGCGGGAAACAGGGACAGTTACCACAGTTGCAACGCTCGGAATTGATAAAGTCGAGGACACAGGCCATACTAAGCACATTATTCGCGGGTGCGTCTCCATGTACCAGGCTAGCACATTTCCCGTCGGCCCTTTGGAGGTTTGAGGCTACTCTGTGGTCACCCCTCTCAAGGAGCGTTCGTTCTAGGCAGAAGG
>NC_066634.1:13754672-13832710 GCF_025201925.1 Gopherus flavomarginatus | reverse complement strand
GGATTTAAAGGGCTCAGGGATCCCTGTGGCTGCAGGCAGCACAGAGCCCTTTGAATCCTGGCGGCAGCTCCAGGGGATGGAGTGAGGCTGGGATTTCAAGGGCTCAGGCTCCCCTCAGTAGCAGGAGCTCTGGGACCTTTAAATCCCTGCCCAAGCCCTGAAAAGCTCCGGGTTCCCCCAGTCATCAGAGCCCCAGGCCCTTTAATTTGACCCTGAGGGCTCCCAGCCACCTCTTTGGCTGGGAGTCCCTGGTTGATTTAACATCAAGTAACACCTCCCCACCACCAACCTTCCTTTTTGACCCACAGCTGTTTTGGTGGGGCGGCGCTGGGGAAGGAGGGTTTGTTTCTGCAGGGCTGGGCGGGGTGTTTCCGCCAGGCTGGGAGGTCCTGAGTGGGGGGTGTTTCCGCAGGGCCGGGGGTTTCGGTCTTCAGCTGTTTTCTTTGGAGTATTGTGGCCCTCGCTGTTTTACTCAAAGTACTGTACAGGAACTTTTCAGGGGGATTAAGGCAAAATGCCACATTTATTAGTAATGCAGGTATCAATTAATACTCTATGATATGCACATGAGATATATATCACAGTCATGCATTCACGCACACACACAGACATAAACACACTCCGTCTTGCTGTTGTTACCAACTAGTTGCTCCCCTTAACTGCACTGGCCAGGTGAGTTAGATGGGGGAGGGGTGGAGCCGGGCTTCTACCGATCCAAATCGATGGTCTGATGGTGACAAGACGAGATCCGGGGTCCTTCTGCAAGACACCTCGCATTTATAGCAGCTTCCCTCTTATGCAAATCTAGACCAGATTCAAAATCTGGGTCTGCGTCCGTTGGTCTTTGTGCTGCTTTTCTCTGGGTGTTGTCCCAATGCTGCTCAAAGAGGGTGTTTTCTAAAGAAGGTGCTTGCTTCTAATCCCTGAGGCCATCAATATGTCTGCTCTTCTTTACTGGGCCCACTTGACAAGTTGTATTGTCCTTTGCTCTGGCTCCCATTCCCTCTTCAACTGTTGTAGCTGTCTGGAGGTGGGTGTCTTCCAAGCCTCACTCATTCACACCTCATTCAGTCAATAGAGCAATTGATTACAGAGTGCGGGGGAAGATCTTATTCTACTTCTAGCAAAAAGGCACATATTTTCTTTTACTTTAACTATACTATCCTTAGGGGCTATAACATTTGGTACAAAGTTTTCTACCAATTCTCTATATAGGGATCTAATACAAAGTTGTATGAAAATAGAGAGGCACAATGCCAAGTCATATGAATTACAAAATAACATCATGCCGGATGCAATGTCATAAAGATAAGATACTTAATACAAAATAACACAATGCAACGTTATAAAGATTTATAGAGATAGTTAATACAGAGATGTCTCTACATCACCACTTTACGAGTTGTGCAGGCCTGCTGACGGCATTCGTGGGGCTTCTTGCTCGTGTGGATTCTCTGATGCTGAATAAGGTGAGAGCTGCGATTGAAGGTTTTCCCGCACTCACTGCATTCATAGGACCCCTCCTGTGTGTGGATTCTCTGATGCCGAATAAGGTGTGAGCTGCGACTGAAAGTTTTCCCGCACTCAGTGCATTCAGGAGGGAGAGGATAGCTCAGTGGTTTGAGCATTGGCCTACTAAACCCAGGGTTGTAAGTTCAATCCTTGAGGGAACCATTTGGGAATTGGTCCTGCTTTGAGCAGGGGGTTGGACTAGATGATCTCTTGAGGTCCTTTCCAACCCTTATAATCTAGGATTCTATGATAGGATCTCTTTCCTGTGTGGATTCTCTGATGCCCAATAAGGTGCGAGCTGCGACTGAAAGCTTTCCCGCACTCATTGCATTCACAGGGCCCCTCCCCTGTGTGGATTCTCTGATGTTGAGAAAGGCCTGATCTGTAAGTGAAGTTTTTCCCACACTCAGCACATGTATTTTTTTTGCTTTTCCCTGCAGATTTCCTGCTGTATTCTGGTTTCCTTAAGGCCCTTCTGAGTTCCCAGACAGGAAATAAATTTATCCATTTTCTCCCCTGGCTGGTTTCCCTGCTCTTTTTCTGGTCTGTGCTGAACCTCACACGTCATTGCATCACCTGCTGTGATAGAGACAGAAACCTCAAACAGGGATGGAAAGGGGAAGGCCAAACCAAAACAAGTGCTGGAGAGAGGACAAATAAAAATCAGGAACTCAGCTCCCCACAACAGGAGAGAGGAGGGGATCAATTCAGCCTTCACATCCCATCCAACTTCACAGGGGGAAGGGAGAAAGCTACTGCCCGGTGTCTGCTAGCATCTATAGGAAGCCTTGAGCTATATTTACCCTGCGGATGCGACCCCTGCTATGGACAATAATGAACTGAGAGACTTCCCAAGAGCTTTGTAGGGCATCCTAGATGTTTCCTTCAGGCACTTACAGATTCTGAGTTGGTTTAATGTTTCCTCATCTGTGCAGGGAGATCTCAGGATCTCTCTTTCCTCTGAACCCTGGAGCTCTGGGACCCATGGCTCTTCCCCTTGTTCCAGCTGGGAGATCATATCACGTTGGAAAACCAGAAACTCCGCTCAGATGAAAGAAAACAAAGGAGTTCAGTTGATTTCATACAACTTGATCATCAAAAACATTCTGTTAATTTATCTTCAGTGCTTAGTGTGACCTAGTGTGCCTGGGGCAGTCCTCACTGAAAATGCCAAGGTCAGAGCAGGCTGAAAAAGGGAGAGCAGATGCTCCCCATACTGGTGGTTAACACTGAAGTTAAACTCACTGACCAGTCACAAACTGTGCTTCTGATCCCACACACTGGTTAACGAGACTCTGAAAAAAGAAATCACACGGCCCCCTTTATTGCATGACAGTTCTCTGACTCCTAATCAGCAACTAGGTCCCGTACAGTGAGAGGTTATTTAAAAACTCTGCTCACTGTGATACAGCATGGCCAGAGGGCAGCAGGAGAGTGATCCTAATTGGATCCAGGAAGTGGGTGGGTAGAAGGTTAGCCACATTACCCAGGTTTGGATCTCATCCAAAATACCATGCTGCCAGCCAATCCTTTAGCAATTAAACTAAATGTTTAGAAGAAAGAACAAATGAAAGAATGAAGTTAAATTCCATCCTTCCAGACAATTCTTTAGCATCTAAACTAAAGGTTTAAAAGAAAGAAAGACAGAAAGAATTTAAATGGAAAAGCAGTCAGATACATTCCAAAATGGATATATCAGGTTCTTAGCAGTATTGGTGAGTTGCTGGCTTGAAAGTCTGTCTGGAACGCATCCACAGCTTGGATGGGTCATTCAGTCCTTTGTTCCAGGGTTCAGTTTGTAGAGAAGTTGCTCCAGAGGTAGGAAGGGGGATTGAAGACAAGATGGAGATGATGCAGCTGCGCTTTATATTCCTTTTGCCATGTGGCTTGTACTTCCTGTGTCCCAAACACAAGCTTCACAGCACATGGCATGGAAAAGCTTTGGAGGTTTCATTACACAGGCAAACCCCGGCATGTCTTGCTGACTCAATAGGTGTATCCCCTTGGTCCATAGGTTCATTGTACAGCTGATGACCCTCAATGGGCCATCAAACATGCTAGGCAATGTTGATGCCAATATGTCTGGGGGTGTCACCCAGAAAAACTGCACAAGTCTGGAAATACAGATATACCTTACATATCTGTAACTCACAATACAAAGGTGATAGAAACATAGAAACAAAATTATCATACTTGGCAAATCATAACATTTTCACTGACACTTTACATGGCATACCTAGCATGATTCATTGCAATTTTATCAGATTATATTATTTTATTATTAATACCAAAGTGTCTCACAATTTCATGCAGTCTCACACTTGCTAAACTAGTGAATTCCCAGGACCAGTTCCCCAGGTCCTTGAAGATGCCAAACATTGTGCTTATGAGGGATTGAAATACCCACATATCTGCTGGGAACACACACACAGACACTGTGTCAATCTGTACCCCTGTGTTCACTCTTCTAGAAAATTATGATCAATTTTGTACCCAGTATGGCTTGTGAGGTATCATTAGAAAACGCATAACCTACTGAATATTATCCTCCTGTTAAAATGTGTAGTAACACTGTATGTAAAATTGTGAGATTTTACAGTATGATATTACTGAAAAAGTTACAGTTCTGGGGAACACCCACAGACCAGTTCCTCAGAGACAGCAAGGCAAACAGCTGGTCAAACAGCCATTCTCCTGCAGGGGGAAGGTGTGAAGACATTAAGGGCTGGTCTACACTACGGGGGGAAATCGATCTAAGATACGCAAATTCAGCTACGTGAATAACGTAACTGAAGTCGAATATCTAAGATCGGATTACTCACCCATCCTCACCGCGCAGGATCGATGTCCGCGGCTCCCCCTGTCAAATCAGCAACTCCGTTGGGGTTGGTGTTGTTCCGGAATCGATATAAGCGCGCTCGGGGATCGATATATGGCGTCTAGATGAGACGCCATATATCGATCCCCGAGCAATCGATTTTAACCCGCCGATACGGTGGGTAGTCTAGATGTAGCCTTACATTCCATCACAGGGACCTATTGAGGCTGTTGTGGAAAACGACCACAGGATTAATATTTGAATCAGCTCAGCCTGAGGCTCTTTTCTTGGTTACAAGCACGCAGGGGGCGACAGCTATTGGAATACTGTTCCCGAGCTAAAAATCACACAAGCCTTTTACAGCTTAAAACCACAAACAATGACACATACGTTGCACGTTAATTTCCTTATCTGGAATATATTGCAAAATATGACACAGGTCAAAAGAAAGCTGAACAATCAGTTTTCCATATTTGGCCTTTCCTGTTATTTTTATTACACCTGGTGATATGGGAGCAAGACTCTCCATGTCTCAAGAAATGTCACTACCAACCTAGGCCATTTTCACATGCTGGGGTGCAATCCAGATCAGCGAGGAGTTGTGTCATCTGTAATCCTGGGTGAGATTCAGTGTTCTGCTGCTGGAGCTCCCCTGTCTGGATACTCCCAGCCAGCGTTCAAGGACGCACTGAGTGTCTGTATGATAAGTAACCCTGGACTGGCAGCTCTGACTCCAGCCGCCTGCTTGTTACACCCCAAGCACATTCTGGTTTGGGTAGAGAAGGCTCAGGGTTGAGAGAAGGCTGGGGGTAGGAAGCTTCTGTTCATTATGCTGGACCTAACCCCAGTTTTACTTGAGTAAAGAGGAGATATTTGACATTGTGTGATGCTGCTCCTGTGCTCTGTTCCCAAAGTGTTCTGCAGCAGAGGAGGGTCTCTGGTAGTATGTATGTTACTGGCCTATTGGGGTGATGCTGAAACAGGACAGGGTACAGATGGCATTGTGGGGGTGGCATGAACCTTCACTCTTCATTTCCCCTTCCAAGAACAGAAGGGACAGGAATCCTTACCCAGCAAGACCATCGTCTCATAGTTCCCCTGCATGACATCTCTGTAGAGGGCTCTCTGAGTGGGGTCCAGCAGAGTCCCCTCTTCCCTGGAGAAATACACAGACACCTCTTCGAAGGTCACCGGCCCCTGAAAGAGCAGGAGTCCAATACTCAGTACCTGCTGACCCACTCACAACCCCACTATTCACGGAACAGCAGCACCAGGGAAATGGAAGCTCCGGGAGGCACATGTTAACAGAGTCCCACCCCACCTTGCTTACAGCAGCCAGGAGGCATCAGAGGGTAGAAAGAGAGAACCTTTGTGTCTCCCATCTGACAGACAGAAGCAGGGTCTTCACATTTATCACATAGCTACTAGCCAGAGCTTAATATAGGAGATGGGGCTGTCTCTGGACCCTGATAGTGGCTCCCTGGTAGGAATCCAAGCACTCTCCAAATAAAATATATGGAAGAAAGGGGAAGTCAATCATAAAGAACAGAAATTAGAAAGTCAGAATTGTAGTGCCCATTAACAAAGGTTTAGAGAAAATAGAGCCTATCAAACTAACGGGATATCCTTATTGGATGAGATCAAAAGTTTGGTTGCAGCTCATAGAATTGATGTAATATACCTAAACTTCCGTAAGGGACATGACTTGATTAGCACAATATTTTTACTAAAAAAAACTAGAATGATACAAAATAAACACAGCATACATTAAATAGATTAAAAACTCTGATAGTAAATGGGGAACCATGATCGAGTGGATTTCTTTCTAGCAGGTTCCTTCAGGGATTGGTTCTTGGCCCTGTGCTATTTAACATTCTTATCCATGACTTAGAAGAGAGTACAAATCATAACTGATAAAGTTTACAGTTGCCACAAAGATTGGGGTTGGTGGTAATTAATGAAATGTCAGTAGATTCAGGCTCCATCACTGAGAGTCTGGGAAGTTGTCCCAGCCCTGGCTGGAGGGTTATTTCCATTTCCACAAAGAGGAGAAGTTCCATTCCCAACTCCTGTGCCTTGAAATTAGGACCTATCTGACACTACACCCCCATATTTATCATAGTGGTATGATTATAATATGATTAGGACATAATTATGATCTATTTTGTAGAAGATGCATCATGTGTGGTGTCACTGGAAAAGTTCTGATTTGCTGAATATGATTATCCTATTTGTGTGCACATATCATGGTCGTATCTGAAGTTATGGATATTGACTCTGTATCTGTATTTCAAATGTGCTTACTCTGGGTAACACCCACAATGAGCCTTTCAGGTACAACAATGAAGAAGCCAGACAGTGCTGATGGCTCAACAAAGACAATGGACTGTAGAAGAGCTTAGCCTTCCTGTGAATGTTTCAGCCAGCCTATGAGTCATGGCTACTATGACTCAGCAGGGCCTGTGACCAGACCACATGACACTAAACTCTATTTTAGTACCTGTATTTTTCCACAAACTGGACTAGGAACTGAGTTTGGAACAAAAGGTTCCCACCATATGGAAAAGCTACATAAGGTGGGGTGTGACATCATCTCTTGGCCTCATTCTCCACACAAGAGAACTTCTGGAAACACCTGAGAAACAAAAACGGATGTGGGGGATGTGCTGCTCCCAGGTTCAAGAGATTTCTAGCTTGTGTATGGAAACTTGGGGGACTGCTTGTACCATCAGTCAGGGTGAGAAATTTCTAATTCAAATTCTATCCATCTAGTATGTTAGGCTTAGTCTGAGTTTTGGTTATTTGCTAAATAATCTGCTTTGATCTGTTTGTTATCACTTATAATCACTTAATCTATCTTTCTGCAGTTAATAAACTTGTTTGATGCTTTATCTTAACCAGCGTATTTTGAGTGAAGTGTCTAGGGAAAATCTCAGCTTGTTGTTCACATCTGTCCCATATCGAGGGGAAGGGGAACTACATTAATGAACTTGCATTATAGAGATCCCTGTGCACTATAAGATGGTATCATTCTGGATTTATACTACAGCAAGTGTGCAAGGTTGGGGAGTGGGAAATTGGCTCTTGTCTTCTATCTGTCCTTGAGTGGCTTAGGTAAGGCACTCAGGTAGCTTAGTTGGCTGCATGGCGCCACCAGCTGTTGTGTTGGGTGATAACAGGCCCTGGAGAGGCTGGCGAAATCTCCAGCAAAGCAGTGTGAGAAGGGCCAGCCCAGCGTGAGGGTTAGAGGACACAGCAGTTCCCAGAAGCTCCACAAACTGCCTCCTGGGGGTGACAACCCATCACGCCCTACACTACACAAGTCTCAGCAGGTTTGTCACATGCTGTCCCCTCCCTTTCTCGACCCGAGATATTTCCTGCTTCCCACCACCTCTAGCAATTCCCACCCTCTTATGCATTTACTGCTCCTCAACCTCCAAGCAGAGCCCGCCACCCTGATAATCTCTTACCTGAGCCAGCTCCATTGCAGCCATTTCCTTGCCCCTGGGAGGACGAGATGATCTGCAGCGAAACGTGGATGTTATTCTCTGGCCTGCCGGGGTGAAAAGGGCAAGGTGTGAGAATTCAGACTAGGCTTTTCTCCATTCCACAAGCCGATTCCGCCCAGCTTTTCCCCTGCTAATGCACATTCTAGGTTCTAGCACACTGTGAAGCACAGAGTGACCTTATTCCAGTACAGGCCTAGCCCCCTCCCACCAGCATGTAACCCTCTGACACATGGGGAAACCCTCCCAGTAACAGTCTCTCTCTTACACGTATCAAGTTTGCGGACAACACCAAGCTGGGAGGGGTTGTAAGTGCTTTAGAGGATTGGATTAAAATTCAAAATGATCTGGACAAACGGGAGAAATGATCTGAAGTAAATAGGATCAAATTCAGTAGAGACAAGTGCAAAGTACTCCACGTTGGAAGGAACAATCGGAGGCCAGAGAAGAGCAGAAACGAAGGAGTCACTTTGGGGGATTCTCCCTGTCATTGTCCCCAAGGCAGCTGTCTCAGGTTTACAAAGGTGTTTCATGTTCCAGCCTTTATACAGTCTCTCCTGGGAGTGCCCCTTTCATGGACTGGGCCTAGTTTTAGTTTTTGGTAGTTAACAATCTTGGTTTATTGTTCATCTAACCAGTATGTGTGGATTGAAGTGTGTTGGAAACTCTGTTTGGGATAACAAGCTGGTGCATGTCATTTTCCGCTGATGAAATGACAGACTTCATATGAGCTTGGGTCGTTCAGTAGTATGCTGGACAGTGCAAGATGCACATTTCTGGGGGAAAGTTGGGCACTTGAGAATTTGCTGGTTTTCTGCTGAGGTGTAATTAATGAGTGGCTGTTTAGCAGCACTCAATACTGTGTAGCTGGGAGTGAGTTACATGCTGGAGACTGTGTGTTAATTGGCCAAGAGGGGCTGTTCTCGCGGGAAAACAGTGGAAAAGGCACCCCATGCTGGAGGACTGAGGGGACAGCTATTTAACAGTCCAGATTGTACTCTGGGTAACATCACAGACACTCATTATGACAGATCCTCTTACAACACAGAGAAAGTAAATCCATGTCCCAGAAATCGAAGACTCAAGACCGAGGGCAAGTGTCCCTGGCATTGCTTCTTGCTGACAGAGAGTTTCAGAGACAGTGCGAGAATCCTGGGGAAGCTGGGAACAGGAAGTATGGGCTGGCGGGGTTCGGTGGAGAAAAGGAACAGGAAGGGCAGGGATATTACAGAATCCAGGATCTCAGCAGTATTAGATGACAGGATAGCACATAGTGCAGCCCATTGGAAAACACAATCCCAACTATACATACAAAATGATGGGGTCTAAATTAGTTGTTTCCACTCAAGAGATGGATCTTGGAGTCACTGTGGATAGTTCTCTGAAAACATCCACTCAGTGTGCAGCAGCGGTGAAAAAAAGTGAACAATGTAGGAAATAATTAAGAAAGTGATAGTTATGACAGAATATTTCATAGATCATATTTGTAAAAACAGCAAATAAATCCATGATACACCCACATCTTGAATATTGCACGCACATGTCACCCCATCTCAAAAATAGATATATTGGAATTGGAAAAGGTTCAGAAAAGGGCAACAAAAATGATTAGGGGTATGGGACAGTTATGCCAGACCTAACTCCCAGTTTCACTTGAGCAAACAGGAGATATTTGACACTGTGCAATACGGCTCCTGTGCTCTGTTCCCAAAGTGTTCTGCAGCAGAGGTGGGTCTCTGGTATTATGTGTGTCACTGGCCTATTGGGGTGATGCTGAAACAGGACAGTGTACAGATGGCATTGTGGGGGTGGCGTGAACCTTCACTCTTCATTTCCCCTTCCAAGAACAGAAGGGACAGGAACCGTTACCCAGCGAGGTCACAGTCTCATAGTTCTCCTGCATGACATCCCAGTAGAGGGCTTTCTGAGTGGGGTTCAGCAAATCCCACTCTTCCCTGGTGAAATACATAGCCATCTCCTTGAAGGTCACCGGCCCCTGAAAGAGTAAGAGTCCAACACTAAGGACTTGCTGCCCCACTCACAGCCCCACTATTTGTGGCAGAGAAGAGTGAATCAAATGGAAGCTCTGGGTGGATCATAGTCAGGAGAGTCCCACCTCGACCTGGCTCAGAGTATCCAGCAAATGCCAGGATGAGAGGATGAAGAGAGAGCCCCTTATCTCTCCCAGCATATCCATCACCCCCCTACTAGCCACTGACTGATACAGGAGATGGAGCCCCTAGCAGGGTCCAGGGAGAGCTCGCTGGTAGGATGCCCAACACCCTCCTCATTGTGAGGAGCGGGATATGAAGGGAGAGGCAGCTCCAATAAGCCTGACTCATGGGTGTCCCCTTTATATCTCACAGCAGCTGATGGTTAATGAGGTCAGGCTCCAGCACTAGGAGTCTGGTCAGTTTGACTAGCTCCATGTAGGTGGGTTATTTTCTCTCTTCACAAATTAGGGCATTTCCACCTCCAAACCTCCTGGGTCTGTTCCTAGAATCTAGGCCACTTAGTAAATAACTCCCAGCAGGTCTGCCACACCCTGGCCTCCTCCTTTCCCCACGCTGTGAATTTCCTGCCCCGCTCCAACCTCCAAACCAGACTCTGCAAACCTTCCCACCTCTGGTGTATTTGCTCTCCCTTTCCTCCAGCAGGAACCCACCAGCAACCTCCCGATAATCTCTACCTGGACTGACTCCACTGCAGCCATTTCTCTTCCCTGTCCCACGCCAGGCTGGGATGAGCTGGAGCAAAACATTCTGCAGCCTGTCTGGGGGAGAAGGGCAGTTGTGGGCGTTTCACAACCGGTTTTAGTTAATTTCACATCACAATTCCCCCAGGCCCTTACCCTGCAGACAGACACCCTAGATTCTGTCATGCTGGGAAATGCTCAATCTGTTTATCACAATTTAGACCTGGCCCCTCCTGACAGGCTAAGTCCACAGACACATTTTTAACCTCCCTTCTCTCTCCCCTCACCCCTTCTCTGAACACAAGGCTAGAAAAGAGCAGAACCAAAGGAGTCACTGTGGGGGATTCCCTCAGACACTGACCCCACGGCAGCCACACCCCAGCAGGGGGAATATGGAGTCAGGAACTGGCTTTTGCTCTATCTGATCCTTGTTTTGTTCACTGGAAAGTGGTTCTGCCCCAGGATGCAGCAATACATGTGTCTGGGTGGACTAGAGAGCTGGAAATCTCTCCCCCACATTCATTTCTCCCACTGCCCCTTTCAGTCTCTCCTTCCCCTGTCCTCTCTCCCTGCCCCTCTGGCTGGGACAGTCCCATTCCTGGGGGCTTTGCTCTCCCATGGCTGGATTTCCTCCTGGCAACCGCTAATGGGAGGAGAAATGAGGTGGTGTTGTTTGTGCAGAGTCACTTTCTTGCCAGACCCTAGGACATTCCCTGAGGTCTTTCAGTTACCTGGAGACTCTGGCTCAGAATTTAGTAGTAACAGGGCCCAGGACTGCCCTAGGGGGCTAGGACCAGCTGCAGAAAGTCATCCCCTGGGTCGGGCAGAGAAGGAGCTTTAATTAAGGTCACTTCCCAGCACAGAGCCCCACTGGGGTGCAGCAGCTGCCAAGCCTGGTCTCCCAGATCACAATGGAGGCTGCAGCATCTGACCCAGGAAGCTGAACCCCAATATCCTGAGCAGAGAGGGACAGAGTGTATGAGCAGCTTCCCTCCTTTAGCTCTCTGGGGAGAGCAGCTAATGGGAGCCTCTCCTCACAGGGAGAATGGCTGATCTCATTTGACCCACTGTCCATCTGGAATCACTCCTTTTCTTTCCATACAGTGACTCTGGATTAACAAACGGTCGCAATGACACCGCATTTCAGAAAGAATGAGTTCAGAACGCTGTGGAAAAGACCATCGTGTGGCAGTGCTGACTCCCTTCCCACCTCCCTCACCCCCGCAGATCTAGGACAAGGACTGGGGGCAAAAAATTTCCAAACGGAACCGAAAGTTCCTGCAGTTTTCAAAAGAGGAGAAAAGTAAATTCTGTGATTTCACACTAACAGTGTTTGCTAAGTGGACAGAAAGTTATCACAGTGACAGGGCACGTGACTGGGGAATGGACTTGGTGACCTGGTGACTAGGAGCCAGGACTCTGGTACAAGTTGACCAGAGAGAAGGATCATGGTTAGCAGCAGCCCCCAGACACCCCCTAGTACCCAGAGCCCAGACCCCGCAGGCAGGGGCCCCAGACACCCCCCAGCCAGGATCCCATCAGATATTCCCTGGGACGCAGCCCCCAGAGTCCCTGGCCAGGGACCCCAGATACCCCTCAAAGCCCCACCGGCCAGAGAACCCCCACCACACCATGATTGCCAGGTTGGGAATCCCAAAGGGTTCCCCCCACCAAGAGCCCCCAGCAGCCAGGGACCCCCTCAAGGGACCTCCCCCCACTGGGAACTCAGTCCCTCACTGCCTGCCTAGGAACTTCCCCACCCTCCAGAACGATCTACCCTGACATTTGCCTGGGTCCCCCTCCTCTGCCCAGTGTGACCCCCTGATGCTTTACAGTGTGACCCATCACTCTGCTTCCCTGGCATGCCCTCACCTAGTGCCAGGGATCCCCTCTCCCAGCTCTGTGCACTGGGCATGGCAACAAAACCAGGAACCAGCGGGGGAAGCACAGACAGAGCCCCTGGCACAGAACCAGGCTCCCTCTAACCCTCTGTCCCGCCTCCCCAAGAGACACCCACCCCCACTGTTCTGCAGCCACCAGGCCCCCAGCGATACCCACCTCCAGGACCCATAGCCTCAGGGATGGGCACATCAGAACCACCAACGTCGAAAATCCCAAACCTCCACAACCCACCAACCTGACTAGGGTACCCCCTGCCCAGCCACCCAGAGGCCTCCCCCTACCACAATGCCCCTTCAGCTGCAATCTCCCCACACAGACACCTTCCCTGCCCCTGCAAGTGTTACCTCACAGAGTGTGAGAAGTGGCTAGAAACGCCACCTCCTGCTGGCCAGTCACACAGGCAGAGGGAGCCTGGGGAGTGCTTCTTTAACAGGAGAATGGAAGGCCTGGAGGGCAAGAAAGGTCCACGGGCTGTCACTAGCAAATAATGGCCACCATGGATCCACCCCAGAGGCGGCTGCATCTTAGCACATTGGGAAACAACCCATCATATTCAATTAGAAATAAAACAACTAGAGAGAAGTGGGGCAAATGTTTGGGGTATTTTATATCCATCTTTGAGACACGCAGAGAGAACCCTGTCACAAACGACATTTGATAACATTAGAGAAAACCACCAAGATCGGAGGGGATTTGATGGTGCTATTAAATAACTAGTGGAAAAGGGGGACTGTTGGACTGGATTTTATATGACTGTCCAATACATAAACAGAATGTGATGGTCCCCCCCGGCCACGGGGCAACCATTCACGTGAGCAGCTCAGAGCCCTTTGAGGAGCTGATTTAAGGGCGCGGGGGAGCTGGAAGGCTCCCTGGACAACGGAAGGGGGCCGCAGGGGGATTGGGAAATGGGGTCTGGGCAGTCTCCATGGGGGATGTGCTCCTCCCTTCCCTTCCCTGCCCTGGCAGAGAACGGGAACCTCATCCCATCCCACTCCAGTGGGAGCCATGTTCTGGGGAATGACCCAGGGCAACAATTTCCCACCCAAACAAGGACAAATCGCTGCAGATAAAATGGGTGGGAAAATCCACCCCCCATCGGAGAGATTTTAAATTGACATTTGAGAAATATGGAGAGAAAAGGGAAAATCAGAGGCAATTAGAGAGCTGATCATTGGGGGCGGAGGAGGAGAATCTCCCTGGATTTTATAGCCACGTGTGATAATGAGAGAGAAAATGGGAAATTTTGAGAGAATGTGTGTGTGGGAGGAAGTGGCAAAAACAGGGACAGGATCCAGTTAACTCACCTCCCTCCCACCCCGGGAATGTCCTGGCTGCACAGAGACAGATCTACCCCCCCTCACCCCAGTGACCTCCTCCCTGCCGCAATTCCGGCTTCTCCTCCCCCCACCCCGGCACCTCCGCCCTCATACCAAAGGGGGGGGGCTCTGCCAGGTCCTCCCCCTGAGCTCAACTCCTGCTCCTCCCCCCAGCCCGGACTGTGCCCTTTAGCCCCCCAGGAACCCTGCCTCCAGCTGCCTGACCCCCCCCGCCCATCAATTTCCTGCTCTGCGCCCGCTCCCCCCACGCTCCCTGTTACACCCTCGCCCCGCTCCAGCCCCGCCCCCAGCGCCCGGCGGAACGTTAGGGCTGGTCCGGGCAGGGGGAAGGGCAGCGGCTTCAGCGGCTGTTACTGGGCATGCGCAGTGCCCGGGAGTAGCACATTGCTATGGGGAGTGATTAAATACACCGCCCATCCCCGCCGGGCCCGGGGTCCGCCCCTCCCCCCACACGACGGCCGGGCCCCGGCCCCCCCATCCCAGCGGGGCGGGCGGGCGGATCCTCCTGCAGCTCCACTGGGGCTGAGGCGCCTCCAAGTCTTCTCCCATGCTCCCTGGGGCAGAGTCACTTTCCCGCCCCACAGCGCCTCTCATTCCCCGGGGGCTCCGGGTCGCAATGTCCCACCGCCCTTCCCCCGCCTGCAGCTCCGACTTCTCCCCTCCCGCCCCCGCCAGCCAAACCAAGGGGAACCCTCGGGCCCCAGTCTCTGTCCCCACCTGGATCCCAGCGGGGCCGGGGGCAGATCCTGCCTGCAGCTGAGAACAGCGGCTCCGGTCTGCCTCGGGCAGCTCCAGCGCTGCTGGCAGCTCATGGAGAACCAGGGAGCAGCTGCTCAGCCCGGGCTACGTGTCACAATTTGCTAGAGCCCCGCCCCCAGGAGCTGCCCCGTCCCTGAGCTGAGCCAGAGCCCCGCCCCCAGGAACTGCCCCGCCCCCGGGCTGTGCCAGAGCCCCGCCCCCAGGAGCTGCAACGCCCTTAGCTGAGCAAGAGCCCCGCCCCCAGGAGGTGCCCTGCACCCGGGCAGTGCCAGAGCCCCGCCCCCAGGAGCTGCTCCGCCCCCGCTCTGTGCTGGAGCCCCGCCCCCAGGAGCTGCCCCGCCCCTGAGCTGAGCCAGAGCCCCGCCCCCAGGAGCTACCCTGCCCATGGGCTCTGCCAGAGCCCCGCCCCCAGGAGCTGCTCCGCCCCTGCTCTGTGCTGGAGCCCCGCCCCCAGGAGCTGCCCCGCCCCTGAGCTGAGCCAGAGCCCCGCCCCCAGGAGCTACCCTGCCCATGGGCTCTGCCAGAGCCACGCCCCCAGGAGCTGCCTGCACCTGGGACGTGTCAGAGCCCCGCCCCCTGGAATTTCCCCAAGTTGGGTCTCTGAGCTTTGTTCTCCTGCCGCCTTCTTCACAGCACCCACTGCTCCCTTCCTGTGTTTGCAAACACCCCCCCTCCCCCGGGGCCGGCTGCAGTGCTCGCTGAGGCTGACTCCAGTGGCTGAAGTTGCCTCCATCTCTGCTTCACCTGGAGGGGGAGAGACAAAGAGAGGAGATGGTCCCAGGGTGTGAAACCAGAATCAGGGGGCAAGGAAAGAAGGACAGTTTGGAAAGGTGGGTTTTTTGTGGGGGGGGGGGTGAGCCAGAGGAATTCAGAAGAAGTTGGGCAGCAAAGGCTCAGGGAAATTGAGGGGAACCTCCTGGGTGTCTCAGTGTTGGCCAGGGTTTGTACAGCACCTTGCATAATATGGGGTCTGATCTCAGTCATGGTCTGTGCAGCACATGGGAGCCCTGATGTCTGTTTCCTGATCACAGGCTCTGGGAATGGAGAGAGGGAAACCTCAGCACCTGAAGGTTAATGCAGCCCTGTGTGCAACCCCTGCTAGAGTGATCCGACAGCAAATGTGAAAAATTGGGATGGGGTGGGGTTAATAGGCACCTATATAAGAAAAAGACCCAAAAATCGGGACATCTAGTCATGCTAGTCCCTGCTGTTCTCATAAGGGGTCGGCTTAGACACGGTTTGGCTACACTTGCAGCTGTCCAGCGCTGGGAGTTAAAGCTGTCTTCCTACAGCTGTTTAGGGAAAGCGCTGCAGTGTGGACACACTGACAGCTACCAGCACTCTGTCATGGCCACATTTGCAGCGCTGTTGGGAGTGGTGCATTATGGGCAGCTATCCCAGCATTCAAGTGGCTGCAATGTGCTTTTCAAAAGAGGAGGATTGGGGTGGAGTGTGACACGGAGCGTGGGGGAGACAGAGCGAGTGGATTTTTGGAGCTGACACTGTCTCAGCTCCCTGCCTGGCAAGTTCAAGCCTCCTCCCCCACCCCTCTCATTCACTAAATGCAAATAGCCGCCTTTGTTTTTTTCCTCACAGACCAGATAAGCCGCTGATCCAAAACAGACCCCCCCCGCCGTGCCCACCCGGCTGCTTCTCTCCTCAAGCAAACACCAGCTGTGGGTGTTCCAAAGGGATCCCCCTGCCTCTCCTCATTCACTGCAAACAGTAAATGTGTTTGGTTTTTAGATAAGCAGCTCCGGGAGCCGTGAGCTCACAACAAAACAAACAGAGGCATCACACCAAAACAAAGAGCGTTATCTCTACTTAAAAGCATTATGGAAAGGTTTCGGAGGTCAGTGACAGCGTAGTAAGATTAATCACTGTTTACACTGGCACCCCAGCGCTGCATCACCAGCTCTGTTCTCTTTATTCCTCTCGTCGAGGTGGAGCACATGCAGCACTGTAGCCAGGGAGATACAGCGCTGTATGTGCCTTGCCAGTGTGGACGGGGAGTAAGTTACAGCACTGTAAAGTCACCACCTGCACTGTAACTCTCCAGTGTAGCCAAGGCCTGAGTTGTAGTAATAATAGCAGCCAAGAATCCGGTGGCACCTTATAGACTAACAGACGTATTAGAGCATGAGCTGTCGTGGGTGAATACTCACTTCGTCATATGCAACAATAGTCCCATATGGACTAGTGGTCAGGATTCCTGGTTTTCACCCAGGTGGCCTGGGTTCAACTTCTGGTGTGGGAAGAGTGCAGAGCTTTTGCCCAGAGTGGAGGCAGGAAATGAAAGGAACAGGAAGGGATCCTGCCAGCAGTGGAGTTAGACAGTGTAGGGAGGGGACCCCAGAAGTGGGGGTGGGGCAGTGGTTTGGGGGGAGATGAGGGAAGGATCCCAGCAGTGCGGGAAGTTGACAACCTGGAGAGCACAGGCCTGGAATGGGGACCTGGAAGAGTGAATGTGTCCCTCTAAACCCATCAACTGCAGACTAGGCAGGCTTGGAAGAATTGTGTATTTGTTGGTAAATGTCAATTTCTGTGTAAACACACAACCCAATGGCAAAATATTTCCATCAATAATCATCAAAATTGACAGATGGGCAAAGTAAGAAACATGCTGCTTGAGAACTTATCATGTTGTAGGAGCAGCAGTGATCTGTATGCTCTGTATAACCTGTATGCTCAGAAGGTCTGCTAAACTCCCCCAGCTTGTGTCCTTTCCCTCTTTGAATGCCTGTGAAGTGGCTTTCCCACTCTCCTTTGTACCTCCAGTGAATGCCCTTCACCCGGCCCGTGGTTCGCTGTGTTACATTCTATTGCACCTCAGGGAGACTGATCTTCATCGCACCGTCCATCGCTGCGCTGTGGGACACTTACCTTAAAGGATCCTGATATCTCCACTGCCAGGCCTGTCCTGGGAGCGTGAGTATGAGTGTGACACCCTCCCCCATCCCTTCTTTTGAGCTTAGCTATCAAGCTAATAAATGTGCTGCTTTCTGCCAAACTCTGGGGTGGAGGGGCATTATTAGTCCTCTCTAAGCTTACTAACTGACCCAATTTTGGGTAACACAAACAACTTTGTTTGATCTGTTATTGTACCAAAGGGGGAAGATGGTTGTCTATATAGGAGGGTGAAGACTTAATGCCTCTGATGAGAATGGGATTTGAACTCATGCAGGCAGAGCATAATGGGGTAGCAATCCATCACCTTAACCACTCGGTCACCTCATCTGAGCTGTCAAAAAACGGACAGGAGGAGAAATCTAAGGCTGGCAGAGATAGGGACACTAAGGAGTTTTTAAATACTAAGCGTAAGCAGGGTCTGAATGAGCTCCCCTCTCTCACCTAGTGAGGAGCTGGGGAAAGACTTCAGGAACAGACCGTGTTTGCATAGACACACCTACTCTGCCTAGCTATGCAGCATGATGGGGCCACTTCCAAAAATGACCAGTTTGGGATGGTCTTGGGTTACAAATCACTTTAGGATTGAGTGGAATGAAATGTTATTCTCCTTCCTGTATGAGTGAAGGGCAGCAGAACATACCGAGTCCGTCCTGATGGAGGGGTAGGTGAGTGAGGAATAGCTTTTATTGGACTGCAGAGAAGTGATTGAGGACGTCACCCTAAACCAGTGGTCCCCAAACATTTCACATTGTGCCCTCTTAGCCATGGCTGTGGCCCCTCAGAAGCCACGGTCAAGAACCGGAGCTGGGAGGAGTGGGGCTGTTACTTGCTGGGGAGAGGGGTGCGGACAGGGGTAAAGGGGTCGACGCCGGGCTGGGAGCCAGAGTCTCAGGCTGAGGGTGGGGTTGGGGAAGAGCTGTGGCAGAGTGGTGCTCCCTCCCTGCCCTCTATGTGGGCTGGCTCAGGTCCTGAGGTGCCCCCATGAATGTTCCTCTGTGTCCCCCTAGGAGTCGCACCCCACATTATGGGGACCACTGAACCCTACTCGCTAAGCCGGGGCTAGTGATGTCAAACCCCCGGGAAAGGGAGAACAAGTGTGGGGGCCCCAGCACCAGAACCATGCCCCTACCTTCTGTCTGTGGCTCTACCCCCTTCCACCCATGGCCCCATCCACTGTCACTTCTGTTCCACCCCTTCCCCCACCAGCCCCACCCTATCACTCCTTTACTCCTGCCCCGCTGTGGCCCTGAGACCAGAGAAGCTCTGTGCCCCTGCTGCAGCCCCCGGGCTGTAACAGGGAGTGGGAGCTCCTCCAGCCCTGGGGCTGACATAGGGGAGACTTTTCCAGGGGGACCTAACTTGGCCAGGGCCCCTGATCATGGGCCCCACTGTCCCCTTGGCAGTGCAAGGTTTGGAGAGGCTGAGCCCCCTTGTCATAAACAGATAGCTAAGGGTTAATGTTCTTTTACCTATAAAGGGCTAAGACCAGTAACCTAAAACACCTGACCAGAGGACCAATCAGGAAACAAGACTTTTTCAAATCTGGGTGGAGGGAAGTTTGTGTGTGAGTTCTTTGTTCTTTGTCTTGTGTCTGTGGCGTCTCGGCTAGGAGAGTGATTTTTCTATCTCCTGCCTTTCTAATCTTCTGTTTCCAAGTTGTAAGTACAAAGATAATAAGACATTAAATTTATATTGTTTTTTTTTTGTATTTACATGTGTGTAGTTGCTGGAATGTTTAAATTGTATTCTTTTTGGATAAGGCTGTTTATTCATTTTTTTCTTTTAAGCAAATAACCCTGTATTTGTCACCTTAATACAGAGAGACCATTTTTATGTCCTTTTCTTTCTGTTTATATAAAGCTTTTTTTTTGAGACCTTTTGGATTTTTTCTTTAGTGGGGACTCCAGGGAATTGAGTCTGCAGCTCACCAGGGAATTGGTGGGAGGAAGAAGTCAGGGGGAAAATCTCGTTGTGTTAGATTTACTAGTCTGACTTTGCATACCCTCTGGGTAAGGGGGAAGAGAGATTAGCTATCTTGGTACTTCTATTTCCAGGACTGGAAACAGGGAGGGGGGAGTCCCTCTGTTTAGATTCACGGAGCTTGCTTCTGTATATCTCTCCAGGAACCCAGGGAGGGAACACCTGGAGGGGAGGAGGGGGAAGGGATATGGTTTATTCCCCTTTGTTGTGAAACTCAAGGCATCTGAGTCTGGGGGTCCCCCGGGGAAGGTTTTGGGGAGACCACAGTGAGCCAGGTACTGTATAAATCCCTGGCTGGTGGCAGCTTTACCAGGTCCAAGCTGGTAACTAAGCTTGGAGGTTTTCATGCTAACACCCATATTTTGGACGCTAAGGTCCAAATCTGGGAAAAAATGTTATGACACCCCTCCCCCCTGAGCCTCCATTACGAGCCGCCCAGGCTACCACTGCTCAGTGTGTGGCCAGTCTCTGTGTTTTCTGCTGCTCGTTCTGGGGAGTCTGGCCGGCCATAGGGGTGGTACCCCCCGATAGCCGCCCTGGGCTCCAGGGGTCAAAGGGAACCGTGTGGCAGTGCAAAGGTGCTCACTGCTCTCCCCTGCCCCAATGCTCCTCCATGGGTCCATAGAGGTTTGAGGGGAGTAAGGAGCAACCCTATGTGCTCCATGCGCCCTGGTCACTTTTCCCACTTGGGCTGTGCTGTGAGGGGAGCCTCAGAAGCTGCTGCTCTCTGCCCTCCCGCTATGCAGCCCGGCTGAGAAAAGTGACCTGGATGCAGGGAGCTCGGATGATCTCACTTCTTGCCCCCACATCCCACAGCCCCTAGGGGTGCCCAGATGAGCAGCGTTCCAGGGAAGAGTGGGGGGCAGCAATGCCAGCTGCTCCATGCACACAGGTCAGTCTCCCCATGTGGGTGCAGGAGGGGGTGCAAGGGTTTCTGTGATGCCTATTCTATCAATATCCTCACTCAATACCAGGCACTCAAATTCACCAGTCTTAGTACTTAGACGTTTAGCGTTTGTATTTAAGCACTTCTAAAATGTGTCCCATTTTAGCTGTCTGGTATTACATGATGTAATTGACGGAGACTCTTTCATTTCACTGTTTCTCATCAGAACCTACCTGTACATTATCATCTTCCATCCTCTCCACCTTACTAGGTTATAGAGAATCCCTGTGAATAGTTCCTCTCCTAACTGATGTCTCTGTCTGAACCCTGTGCTCCTCAGCGCCTGTCGGCTTTCCCCAGCTCTGAGGCTGTGTCTACACCGCGCACCTTACCACGGTGCAGCTGTGCCACTCTAACCATGCCATTGTAAGGTACGCTGTGTGTCCGTCCTTATTGCTGGGAGAGAGCTTCCCCGGCAACAAAACCAAACTACTTCCAATGAGGGGCAGGAGCTTTGTCACCGGGAGCACAGCTCCACCTATGATGCGCTGTTCACACTGCCGCTTTTCATGGCTCAAATTTTGGCATTCGGGGAGTGTTTTTTCTCACCGCAGAGAGACAAAATTTTTAGCAACAAAAGCCGAAATTAAAAAAAACTCCTCTGCAACCTATTTAATTTTACCTTTATACAACCTTTGTACTGCTTCCAGTTCTGGTATCCTCATTTCAAAAAGATGTTGTGAAATTGGAGCTAGGGCAGCAAAGAGCCACCAAATGTTCTGAGAGCTGGAGAAAAATGCCTTCCAGTGAGCTATTGAAAGAGCTCAACCTGTTTAGCTTATCAAAAGAAGATTGAAAGGTGATTTCATTGAAATGTTGAAGGGTCTTAATGGAGAGAAAAGATTGGGTATTTACGGGCTCTTGAATGGAGCAGAGAAAGGCATAACAAGACCCAATGGCTGGAAAGTGAAAAGAGACAAATTCATATTACAACTGAGGCACAATAGTCAACAGCGAGGATGATTCACCACAGGAGCAAGCTACCAAGGAAAGTGGTGGATTCACCATCTCCTGATGTCATTTAATGAAGACTAGATGCCTTTCTGGAATGTGTTTGCCCCCAAAGTAGCTGTTATGTCATACAGGAGGCCTGTGATATGCAGGTTAGATGCTCTAATGGTGTCTTCTGACCATGAAGTCGACTAATTTCTGAAAAACTGACAGTAGCATTGGGAGCAGCGTCTGATGTTTTCCTGTCTAGCCGGCTTGCTGCCTAGAACGAACGCTCCTTGAGTGGGGTGATCCACAGGGAGTAGCTCAAACCTCCAAAGTGCCTGGCCTGGGGCAGGACATTAGCCCAGCAAGGGAGGGGTGTGGCAGTGACATCACAAAGGCCTTTTGCAGGACCTCAGACTATTGGTCAAAGGTGGTGGGGAGGTGGTGACCTCACAGAGAGATGCTGACATCAGCCAGGCAGGACAGGGGCGAGGGGCCAGGGAAACCTCAGAGACCTCTGTGGCTTTGCTTCAGCACGTTTCCTTCTCCAGGTCTCTCTTTGAGGACTGAGAGATTATTTGGGGACATGGACGTGAGCGCCAGGAGGAACCTCTTTCGAGTTTCCTCCTTCCCTTGTAGTGATTTTACTAGAAAACAGCCGTCCCTGTTTAGAAGGCAAGAGCCTCCTGGAGGTTTGAAACCTGTTCAGTCTGATCTATCTGGTGACAAGTGAATTCTAGGCATGGAAAACACGAGCTTAAGGAGGCAGAATTTTATTACGCACCTGGGATTTTGTCCCTTAGAATCGCTGGGGACATTAGGGTTTGTCCTTTTTGTTTCACCTCTTCCTCCATCCCTCCCTCCTCTTCTTCTCTTGCTTCTTTTGTCCTTTCTCCTGTTCCCTTCCCAACAACAGGACGGAGGGGTGTGTGTGTGTGTTGCAGGGAAGTCCTCTGCAGCTCCCACTATGGAAGGTCCACCCAAAAATGTGGGACTGAAATAGTGCTCGGGCAGTGATCCCCACCGGTGACCTGGGCCATCCTTTGGGCTCTCTGGTGAGAACCCTCAGCCTCCCGTCCTCAGTCTCTACCCTGATTGGTTGAGCAATGGTTATTGACGGGGAGGAGACACTGGTCTTGTTGTTCTCTTTTAAGATCAAGTAAATAAGTCAGAACCAGTTCTATCTTTGATTAATTTTGCTGCTTCTCTGCATTAATTGTCTCTGAGCAGTTGATGATTCCCTCTAACATTGCAGTTCTCCTCAAATACTTGCTGAATAATTACTGTCACTGTTGTTGGTCTGGAGCTCATCTGAGAGCACAGTATTCAGGTCATTCAATGTCTGAAATTCAAGATCCGATGGTTTTTTTGAAAATCAGGGCTCTTCGGTCCTATTCCCAACACTGCCTCTGACGGGCTGTGTGACCTAAGACAAGTCAATTCTCCTTTCTCAGCCTTAGCTTCTCCCTCTTTCAAGTAGGGATAATAATGATCCGCTCTTACCTACCTCATGGTGGGTGAAGGGTGCGGATCCATTTGGGAGTGTCGCTAGAAGTAGTGCATAATATGAAGTTTCCCATCATGTTTACTCAGAGCAGATTATGACTTAATAGATTAGCTGAAATAGTCTATTTTATTTGTATTTTTTTATTTTGAAATTGTTAATAGTAGCAACGACTTAGCTCAGATTGAAGCATTTTATCTAATGGTTGAGATGTAAGTGTCTCCTCTTTGTGTGCGAGGAGACAATTTAACACACTCTGACAAAGAGGAGATGGTTTTGTTTTGCAACAAAATATTTTTGCAAAGATCTTTCATCCCACTTGTTATGATTTTGAGAAACAAACTGGTTTAGTCTAAATGTTATTTTCGGACAGAAACGATTAGAATGAAATTTTCCCACCATCTCGATTCCTGGGCTCTGGGGTGTTTTCATCTGTTAGAACAGGAGTCAGAACTGGTTGCTTCTCTTTCTGGCTCTGCCATCGCCTTGGTGTTTAGGCCTTGAGTAGGTCACTTCCCTTCTCCCATCTGTCCAATCGGAACAGGAACAGTTCTCGAACTATGGGCAGTTTAGAGCCCAAGTGAGATAAGGGGTATTAAAGCCCTCTGTGAAGGAGAAAGGGGAGTTTCACAGTGTTTAGCACCAAGGAATTCTAAAGTTTGCTAACATGTCTAGTCTGTGGAAACAAGAAATGGTCGGGGCCAAACTTATTAACCACTGCCTTTTTAAAGCCCATTCAAAGATGTGAGTCCCTATCTTTTAGGTACCTGTGGTTCTTTGCCAGCAGCAGAGAAGAGGTTCCTGCCTCCGTTTTTGTGGCCTTAACAAACCAGGTGTTGTGCCCCAGTTCTTGTCTGAGACCCCTGAAAAAGAACATCTTCCCATCCATGAACAAGACAGGACCTATCTTTCAAAGGGGAACAAAAAAATCTCTGGGACTTACAGACTAGCTAGCCTGACTGCCATAGCTGGAGAGATCCTGCAATACATTCTTAAACACTCAGTTTGTCAGCAGCACCTACAGGATGATTTGGTTCTTATGACTAGTGAACGTGGAATTGTCAAGAACAAATCATTCCAAACCAATCCTCTTTCCTTCTTTGGCAGGGTTCTGGGCCTGGTAGAGGTGAGTAAACAATAGATGGGATCTAGCTTGGTGTTACTAAGGTTTTTGACACAGTCCCATAGGACATTCTCAGAAGCAAACGAGGGAAATGTAGTCCAGCTGCAATCAGTGTAATGTGGGTGCAGAGCTGGTTGAAAGCCAAGACTCCAGGAGCCCTTCTCCATGTTTAGCTGCCCAACGGGGAGGGTGAACCTAGTGGGTTTGGCAGGGATCAGTCCGGTGTCAGGTACTATTCTATATTTTCATGAATGATTTGGAAAATGGAGTGGAGAGCATGCTCCTAAAGTTTACAACTGACACCAAGCAATTTGGAGCACAGGATTGAAATTCAAAACACCCTTAACAAATTGGAAACTTGGTCTTCTTGAGCCAAACTCCATGGTTAGGGCTATCTCTCTACACTGGGCTGAAGTGAAACCCCAGAGCCAAGCACTCCTCCTGGGCAGTGAGCTCCGACCTTGATTGTCAGATGCTGCTTAGCACTGTCAGAGCAGCATTTGCTGGGAGATTCTCCCAGCACTTTCCAATAGCGGGAAGGTATGAAATCCCCATTTGACTGCTGGGGACAGAGCCCGAGAGTGGGAAGCAACTTACCGAAAGTCCCCAGGAAAAGGAAAACAACCAGCAGAGGAACCAATAGGAAACCCAACAATGGAACTCAGGAGTCCTGGGGGTGTGCTGTGGTGACCAGATGTCCCAATTTTATAGGGACAGTCCGCATTTTGGGGCCTTATCTAGGATCCTATTACCCCCCACGACATCCCGATTTTTCACACTTGCTGTCTGGTCACCCTAGGGTCTGCACATGTGTGGGTCCCAGCTGCTCCATGCCCCCCTCATTTAAGCAGATGTGCAGGGTTACTGCCCTGGGAAGTGCAGGGCACCAGTGGATGTGGAGTTGGCTGGAGGTAGGGTCTGGCTTCAGGCAGGGCAAGGGCTGCGTGGCTGGCTGGCTTCAGACAGGGGGCTGCATCAGTTGTTGGCTGGAGACAGGGCAGGGAGGATGCGGCTGGTGCAGGCAAAGCAGAAGGTGCAGGGCTGGCTGGAGACAGAGACTGACTGCCGGCAGAGCATTGCAGGGGATGCAGGGCTGGCTGCAGGCAGGGCGTGGGGCAGGGCCGGTGCAAGGAAGTTTCATGCCCTAGGCGAAACTTCCACCTTGCACCCTCCCCCCCCGCATCCCTGCCCTGAGGCGCCCCACCCGTGGCAGCTCCCCCCTCCACCCTGAGGCTCCCCTCTTGTGGCAACTCTTCTGCTCTGCCCTGCGGCACCCCCCTCGCCCGAGCTCACCCCTGCTCCGAGCACGAGCATTCCGAGCACGCCGTGGCCGCTTCACTTCTCCCACCTCCAAGGCTTGCGGCGCCTAAGCCTGCCAGGCAGTCAAGCACACTCCTCTGAGCCACAGCATCCCTGACAGTTGACAATAGAGGCACCTTAACCCCTGAGTTCCTTCAATGTGTCCCCCTCGGGGGTCCAGCTCCGATCACCAGATACTCGGGGTATGTCTATACCACCGGCCGAATCGGTGGGCAGCGATCGATCCAGCGGGGGTCGATATATCGCGTCTAGTGTAGATGCAATACATTGAGTGCTCTCCCCTCGCCTGCTGTACTCCAGCTCGGTGAGAGGCGCTGGCAGAGTCTATGGGGAGCTGCAGCAGTCAACTCACCGAGACTGTGACATTATAAGTATAATCTAATATCTCATTGAAAGGTGACAGGGCCAGAAAGAGTTAATTAACTCACCTCACCGACTGACCTGACCCGTGGGTGAACCTTAAAAACTGGTTAACAAGATATGTAAATGAACAGAGCTTTGAAGTACAAATCTGCAGTGTTAGAAGTAGAAGGGGAGGTGTTTGCTCAGGTCTTGTGATGTCCGCAAACAAGTCTTGTCTATTGCTATAGTTTTAATTCAAAGAGCAAAAAAAGAATATTAACATTTATGATGATACTTGAGTGAAATAGTATTATTGTCTGTGTCTCTTTGAAGGTTGTGGTAATCTGTATCTGAACTGTTTGATGGATGTACTAATTGCCAGGATGTTTGGAAGAAGAGTTAAGCCTATTGTTTTCTCAGGCTGATATGCTGCTGGAAATGTTTAAGAACCTGGGACACGATCCTTCTTCATCTCAGATCTGCTTTGGGTTTCAAGAGGGGGAAACCTTAAGCCACAAGGATTGAGATCCCCAGTCATTGACTGGAGCCACCCTGAATATGGACATTGGATTATAACCTATGGACTATTTCTAAAAGGACTTTTGGCAACTACAAGCTCATCTCTACTTTGTATCTGAAATTCAAAAATTGAATTCAAGTCTATATGTCTATTAATCTTTTAACCAACACTCACTCTCTCTCTTTTCTTTTCTAATAAATTTTAACTTAGTTAATAAGAATTGGCTATAGCATGTATTTTAGGTAAAATCTAAGTTATAATTGAACCTGGTTATGTGGCTGATCCTTTGGGATCGGAAGAATCTTTTCTTTTATATGATGAAGTAAGATTTTCAGGAATCATCATCATATCTAACAGGTGTGTCTGGACGGAGGCCTGAGGCTGTGTACTTTAAGGGAACTGCATGGTTTAAACTTCTAAGTAACCAGTGAGGTACTACAGAAGCTGTTTTGTGCTGGCTTGGTAAATCTAAGTATTGAAATAACCAGCAGCGTTTGGGATTTGTCTGCCCTGTTCTGTTTGCAATTCACTGTGATTGAGTGAGCTGAGCTGGCTCCCACGGGCAGCACCGTCACACCGACAGCCAGGCTGCAGAGGTCCGGGGGATCTTAGGGGCTTTGGGGTGCACAGATACCTATGTCCAGGCCATAGCGGTCCCTGGGGGGCTTAGAGAGTTTGGGGGGGACACAGATACCAATCTCCATGCTCTAGGGGTCCCATGGGGGCTTAGAGGGTTCGTGGGGAGCACATATTCCTACATCCAGGCTGTAGGGTTACCAGGGGGGCTTAAGGGGTTAGTGGGGGGCAAAGATACCTACGTCCAGGCTGGAGGCATCCTGGGAGTCTTAGGGGATTTGTGGGGGCCAAAGACACCTATGATGTCCAGGCTGTAGGGGTACCAATGGGTTTTAGGGGTTCGAGTGGGCACAGATACGTATGTCCAGGCTGTATCGTTCCCAGGGGGGTTAGAGGTTTCGTGAGGGGCACAGATATCTACGTCTAGATTGTAGATGTCCCGGGAGGGGGGGGTTAGGGGGGTTGTGGGAATGCAAATACCTATGTCCAGGCTGTAGGGGTTCCTGGGGGCTTAGAGGGTTTCTGAGGGGCACATATACCTACGTGCACACTGGAGTGTCGCAAGGGGCTTATGGAGTCTATATGGGGTACAGATACCGATGTTCTGCCTGTATATATCCCTCGGGGGCTTAGGGGGTTTGTGGGGGGCATAAATACCTAAGTTCCGGCTGGAGGGATCTCTGAGTGTCTTAGGTGTTTGGTGGGAGGCACAGATACCTACGTCCAGGCTGCAGGGGTCTCGGAGGGGCTTAGGGTCTGTCACGGAGTGTGGGGGTGTCCGTTCCTGCACCCCTCTTCCTGGGACTCACAGTGACTCTCAGCCAGCCAGTAAAACAGAAGGTTTATTGGACAACAGGAGCGAAGGATACAGCAGAGCTTGGAGGCACAAGCAGGACCCCACAATCAAGTCCTTCTAGGGGTTAAGGAAACTTAGTTCCCAGTTTGGGAATCCCTGAATTCCAATCACCCAGACCAAAACCGAAACTGAACTAACGGAACTCCCTCTAGCTGGCCATTTCCTGTGTCCAGCTTCCCGGGCAAAGGTGCTGACCCCTCCCCCCGCCTAACTGACGTTACAGGCTGAGCACGTGTCCTGTCCTAAAGTCACCCCCTGCTCTCCCATCCCCCACACAGACAGTCCCTACTCCATCACAGTAATGCACGGAGCATTTCCCGCAAGGAGCAACAGTGACACCATGTGACCACGCACGGTAACGCACAAAACATTTCCCATATGGAGCAACTGTGACACCGTGTGGCCACAAAGGGTAATGCACAGAGCATTTCCCGCATGGAGCAACATTGACACCTTGTGACCACACCAGGTAATGGACAGAGCATTTCCTGCATGGAGCAACAGTGACACCATGTGGCCATGCAGGGAAATGCACATAGCATTTCCTGGATGGAGCAACAGTGATTCCATGTGGCAATGCAGGGTAATGCACAGAGCATCACGCCTATGTAGAGGCTGTAGAGATCCCTGGGGGGCTTAGGGGTAGTGGGGGGCACAGATAGCTACGTCCAGGCTGGAAACATTCTGGTGGGGATTAGGGGCTTCATGAGGGGCACAAATTTCTACTTCAGGGCTGGAGAGGTCCCTGGATGGCTTAGGGGGTTGTGGTGAGCATAGATACATACGTCCAGGCTGTAGTGGTCCCTGGGGGTTTAAGGAGTTGGTAAGGGTCACAGAAACCTACGTATGGTCTGGAGGGGTCCCTGGGGGACTTAAGGGTTTGTGGTTGCGCAGATACCTACGTACCAGTTGGAGGGGGCTCTGGGGAGCTTAGGGAGTTTGTGTGGTGTACACATAGCTATAACCATTCTGGTGGGGGCCCTATGGGTCTTAGAAGGCTGGTGGGGGGGCAGAGATACCTATGTAGGGACTTGAGAAGTCCTGGGGAGGGCTTTGGGGGTTCCTGGAAGTCACAAATATCTACGTCCAGGCTGGAGGAGTTCTGGGGGTATTAGGGAGTTGTGCGGGGGCACAGATACCTATATCGAGGCTGTAGGGGTCCTGGGGTTGCTTTGGGGAATTTTGGGGTACAGATACCTACTTCCATGCTGTAGGGGTCGCTGGGAGGATCAGTGGGTTCGTGAGGGTGCACAGATATCTACGTCCGGTCTATATAGATCCTGGGGGGGTTTAGGGGTTTGTAAGGGCACAGATACATTCATCCAGGCAAGAGGGGTCCTAGGGACCTTAGGGGGTTCATGCTGGGCACAGATACCTGCGTCTAGGCTGGAGGGATTTTGGGGGTCTAAGGAGGGTTGTGTGGACACAGATACCTATGTCGATGCTGGAGGGGTCCTGTCATGTCTTAGCAGATTCGTGGGGTCAGAAATACCTACATCTAGGCTGGAGGGTTTCCGGGGGGATTAGGTGTGTTTGGGGGGGGAACAGATACCTACATCCTGATGCTAGGTGGCCCTGGGTAGCTTAGGCGGTTTTTGGGCTTGTGGGGCCTGGGGGGGCTTAGAGGGGGGGCTTAGAGGTTTGTGGAGAGCACAGATACCATTATCCAGGCTAGATGGGTTCTGGTGGGATTAGGGGGTTGTGGGGGGCACAGATACCTATTTAAGCAGAAGCAGGATGAACTCTACCCTCACATCTGGTGGTGAATTATGGCAAGTGTGGAAAAGGATTTCAGGGTCTGATCATGTTTGCATAGACATACCCACCGTGCGTGACACGGCCACGGCAGCCTGGGATGGTTACTTTGGCAGCTATGGTATCCCCAGTTTATTTGTTGTTGGGGTGTGAGATGTTGAGTGTTGTCACCCTGATTGTGTGGATGAGGAACTGTGAAACAGCTTTGAGACAGGGATTCTCACCATCAGTTGAGTGGCACTCACTAGACAAGGGAATGGGCTCCTTGGGTGAGCTAGAGTCACCAATTGCACTTGTTTTCTTTTAACAGTTGAATAGCAGTGTTGATTTTTTATTCTCTTAAGAGTTGAATTTCTAGGTTCTTGAGTTGAAATCACTGAAAAGATGTGTTAGTTTGTGGGGGACTCTGAAACTGTATTGTAGAACACAATAGTTGGCAGACAGGAGCAGTTTGTGGGAGTGACCCACGAAGTGAGGTGAGCCTAGCAGTTTTGGGGGACAGCTGGAGCAGAACACAGGTCGGCTGGCAGAGCAGCTGGTGGACCGAGCTGAGCAGTTTGTGGGGAAGGCAAAAGCAGAATCCCATGGAAAGGCAGAGCAGTCAGCAGTGGACCACATAAGGTGCCCCTTTCTACTCAGGCTGGCAGGGGGAAAAACCCTGCAGATAGATTCTTGAACTCTGGGGTTGCGAAACTGTGGGTGATTTTGGGGTTGCTGGACTCTTGAAACATTGGAGATATTGGACTTTGGAGCCAGGGGTGATTTGGGGATTGCTGGACTCATGAGCCCAGGGGAAAGGACACTGCCTAGTTAAGGTGTTTTCCCAATTTAATGTTATGTTGTTTATCTCACGTTATTAAACATTTTCTGCTACATCCAGACTCTATGCTTGCGAGAGGGGAAGTATTGCCTCTTTGAGGCACCTAGGGGTGCCTATGTAAAATTTTCCCATGTCACTGGGTAGGGGCTCAAGCTGGTTTGCATTACATTGTAGGCAAGGGACCCCTATGTATTGAACCCAGTCCTTGCTGCTATCAGTTCAGTCTGGCAGAAGGGTTCCATCTACGTCCAGGCTCAAGGGGTCCGTGGGGGGCTTAGGGAGCTCGTGGGGGGCACAGATATCTAGGTCCAGGCTGTAGGGGGTCGGGGGGGGCTCAGGAGTTTGGTGGGGGGCACAGATACCTACGTCCAGGCTGCAGGGGTCCCAGAGGGACTTAGGGGGTGTCACGTAGTGTGGTGGAATCTGGCCCTGCACCTCTCTTCCTGGGACACACAGTGACTCAACCAGCCAGTAAAACAGAAGGTTTTTTTGGCCAACAGGAATGAAGGATACAGCAAGGCTTTTGGGCACAACCAGGCCCCTCAATCGAGTCCTTCTGGGGGTTCAGGAATCTTAGTTTCCAGTTTGGGATTCCCTGAATTCCAACAACCCAGCTCCAAACCAAAACTGAACTAACTCCCTCCAGCCAGCCCCTTCCTTTATTCAGCTTCCTGGGCAAAGCTGCTGACCCCCTCCCCGCTGCCTAGCTTAAGTTACAGGCTTAGGTCCTGTCCCTCACCTATAGTCAGCACCTGCTGTCCCATCCCCCACACAGACAGTCCCCACTCCATCACAGTAAAGCTCAGAGCATTTCGCGCATGGAGCAAGAGTAACACTGTGTGGCCATGCAGGGTAATGCCCAGAGCATTTCACCCGTGGAGCAACAGTGACACCATGTGGCCACACAGGGTAATGCACAGAGCATTTCCTGCATGGAGCAAGAGTGACACCGTGTGGCCACACAGGGTAATGCACAGAGCATTTCCTGCATGGAGCAAAAGTGACACCGTGTTGCCATGCAGGGTAATACACAGAGCATTTCCTGCATGGAGCAACAGTGACTCCGTGTGGCCACAAAGGGTAATGCACAGAGCATTTCCACGCATGGAGCAACAGTGGCACCATGTGGCCACGCAGGGTAATGCACAGAGCATTTCCTGCATGGAGCAACAGTGACACCATGTGGCCACGAAGGGTAATACACAGAGCATTTCCTGCATGGAGCAACAGTGACACCATGTGGTCACGCAGGGTAATGCACAGAGCATTTCCTGCATGGAGCAACAGTGACACCATGTGGCCACACAGGGTAATGCACAGAGCATCGCACCTACGTGCAGGCTGTAGAGATCCCTCGAGGGCTTACGGGGGTTCGTAGGGTCACAGATACCTACATCCAGTATGGGCGGGACCCTGGGAGAGTTAGGGGGGTTGTGAGGGGCATAGGTACTTACGTCCAGGCTGTAGAGGTCCTGGTGGGGATTAAAGGCTTTCTGGAGGACAGTAATATCTACGTCCAGGCTGAAGGGGTCCCTGTATGCTTATGGAGTTGTGGTGAGCACAGTGATCCCTGGGGGTATAGGGACTTGGTGAGGGGCACAGATACCTATGTATGTCCTGGAGGGGTTCCTGGGGGGGGCTTAGTGGTTCTGTAGGAGACACAGATACCTACGTCCAGGCTATAGGTATTCGAGGGGGGCTTAGGGCTTTGGTCGGGCACAGATACCTACATCCAGGCTGGAGGAGTCCCGGGGGGCTTAGGTGGTTTTTGGAGAGGGGCACAGATATGTACATCCAGGCTGGAGAGGTTCCGGAGAGGATTAGGGGTTTCTGCGGATGGCAGAGATACCTATCTCCATACTCTAGGGGTCCAGGGGGGCTTAGGGTTTTTTGGGAGGCACAGATATCTATGTCCAGGTTGGAGTGGTTCCTGGGGGGTTTAGGGAGTTCCTGGGGGGCACAGATACCTAGGTCCATGCTGTAGGGTTCCCTGGGTGGATTAGGGGTTTTCTGGGTGGCAGAGATACCTACGTCTAGGCTGTAGGGGTCCCTGGGAGGCTTAGGGGGTTTGTGGGGGGCAGAGATACCTACTTCCAGGCAACAGGTCTTCCAGGGGGAATTAGTGTGTTGAAGGGGTACAGATACCTAGGTTCAGGCTGGAGGTTTCCCCGGCGGGGGCTTACACCGTTTGTGTTGGGCACAGATATCTGCATCCAGGCTGGAGTGGTCCCTGGGGGCGCTAAAGCGGTTTCTGGTGGGCACAGATAACTACCTCCAGGCTGGAGGGGTTTCTCGGCACTTAGGGGTTGTGGGGGGCACAGATACTTCCATCCAGGCTGGAAGGTCCCGGGGGGGCTTAGCGGGTTCATGTGGGGCACAGATACCTAAGTCCAGGCTGGATGGGTCCAGGTGGGGCTTATGGGGTTCAGGGAGCACAGATGCTTATCTCTAGGCTATAGGGGTCCCTGGTGGGCTTAGCGGGTTTTGGGGGGCCCCAAATACCAAAGTCCATGCTGTAGGCGTCCCTACAGGTGCTTATGGGTTCGTGGGGTGCACAGATACTTATGTCCAGTCTGGAGGGGACAGTGGGGGTGGGGTTTCATGAGGGGCACAGATACAAACCTCCAGGCTGTAGGAGTCCCAGGGAGGCTGTGGGGGTACAGATACCTACATCTAGTCTGGATGGGTCCTGGGGGTTATAGGGGGTTTGTTGGGGGCACAGATACCTAGGTACAGGCTGTCGGTGTCCCGAGGAGATTAGGCGGTTCACTGGGGGCTCAGATACATCCAGTCTGGATGTGTCCCGAGGAGCTTAGGGGGTTTGTGGGGTGCTCAGACACCTGTGTCCAGGCTGTAGGGATCCCTGGGGGCTTAGGGGGTTCGTGGGGGTCACAGGTAGTTACGTCCAGGCTGAAGGGGTGATGGGAGTGCTTAAGGGATCGGGGCTGGCACAGATACCTACGTCCAGGGTCTAAGGGAGGCAGGAGAAGTGAAGTGGCCATGGTGTTCTTTCAAGTAGGGATAATAATGATCCACTCTTACCTACCTCATGGTGGGTGGAGGATGGGGATCCATTGGAGAGTGTCACTAAGAGTAGTGCATAATATGAGGTGTCCCATCACGTTTACTCAGAGCAGATTATGACATAATAGATTAGCTGAAACAGTCTTTTTTATTTGTATTTTTTTATTTTGGAATTGTTAAGAGCAGCAATGACTTAGCTCAGACTGAAGCATCTTATCTAATTTTCAAGATCTAAGTGTCTCTTCCTTGTGTGTGATGACACAATTTAACACACTGTGACAAACAGGAGATGCTTTTGTTTTGCAACAAAATCCTTTTGCAAAGAACTTCCATCTCACTTGTTATGATTCTGAGAAACAAACTGGTTTAGTCTGAATGGGATATTTGGACAGAAACGGTTGGAATGAAATTTTCCCACCATCTCAGTTCCTGAGCTCTATCCCTGCCTCTGGAGGGATTTGTTGTCTGTTAGAACAGGAGTCTGACTGGCGGCTTCTCTTTCTGGCTCTGCCACCGCCTTGCTGTGTAGGCCCTTGAGTAGGTCACCTCCCTTCTCTGTACCTCAGGCTCCTCCCATTTGTCCAATGGGAACAGGGCCAGTTCTCGAATTCTGGGCAGTTGTGAACCTGAGTGAGAAAAGGGGTGTTGAAGCCCTCTGTGAAGAAGAAAGGGGAGTTTCACGGTGTTTTTGCACCAAGGAATTCTAAACCAAAACTGAACTAACTCCCTCGAGTCCTTCTGGGGGTTCAGGAAGCTTAGTTCCCAGTTTGGGATTCTCTGAATTCCAACTACCCAGCTCCAAACCAAAACTGAACTAACTCCCTCCAGCCGACCCCTTCCTGTGTCCAGCTTCCCGGGCAAAGGTGCTCACTCTCTCAGCCCTGCCTAGCTCGAGTTACAGGCTTAGGTCCTGTCCCTCACCTAAAGTCACCCCCTGCTCTCCCATCCCCCACACAGACAGTCCCAACTCCATCACAGTAATGCCCAGAGCATTTCCGGCATGGAACAACAGTGACACCATGTGGCCACGCAGGGTAATGACCAGAGCATTTCCTGCATGGAGCAACAGTGACACTGTGTGGCCACTCAGGGTAATGCACAGAGCATCACACCTACGTAGAGGCTGTAGAGATCCCTGGGGGCTTAGGGGTCATGGGAGGTACAGATAGCTACGTCCAGGCTGGAGGCATTCTGGGGGGCTTAAGGGGGTTCGTAGGGTCACAGATACCTACATCCAGGATGGTCGGGACTCTGGGGGAGTTAGGGGGGTTGTGGGGAGCATAGGTACTTGCGTCCAGGGTGTAGAGGTCCTGGTGGGGATTAAGGGCTTCCTGGAGGACACCAATATCTATGTCCGGGCTGGAGAGGTCCCTGGACGGCTTAGAGGTTGTGGTGAGCACAGTGATCACTGGGGGTTTAGGAACTTGGTGAGGGGCACAGATACCTATGTTTGTCCTGGAGGGGTCCCTGCGGGGGCTTAGTGGTATTGTAGGGGACACAGATACCTACGTCCAGGCTATAGGCATTCTGGGGGGGCTTAGGGCTTTGGGGGGTCACAGATACCTACATCCAGGCTGGAGGGGTCCGGGGGGGCTTAGGGGGGTTTTGGGGGGCACAGTTATGTACGTCCAGGCTGGAGAGGTTCCAGAGAGTATAAGGAATTTTTGTGGACAGCAGAGATACCTATCTCCAGGATCTAGGGGTCCCTGAGGGGCTTAGGGTTTTTTTGGGAGGCACAGGTAACTATGTCCAGGTTGGAGTGGTTCCTGGGGGGTTTAGGGGGTTCCTGGTGGGCACAGATACCTAGGTCCATGCTGTAGGAGTCCCCGGGTGGATTAGGGGTTTTCTGAGGGGTACAGATACATACGTCTAGGCTGTAGGGGTCCCTGGGAGGCTTAGGGGGTTTGTGGGGGGCAGCGATACCTAAGTCCAGGCAATAGGGCTTCCAGGGGGAATTAGTGTGTTGGGGGGGCACAGATACCTAGATCCAGGCTGGAGGGTTCCCGATGAGGGGGGGCTTAGGCAGTTTGTGTTCGGCAAACATACCTACCTCCAGGCTGGAGGTGTGTCTCGGCACTTAGGGATTGTGGGGGGGCACAGATACCTCCGTCCAGGCTGGAGGGTCCCTGGGGAGCTTAGCGGGTTCGTAGGGGGCACAGATACCTAAATCCAGGCTGGAGGGATCCAGGGGGGGCTTATGGGGTTCAGGCGTCACAGATACTTATCTCTAGGCTGTAGTGGTCCCTGGTGGGCTTAGGGGGTTTTGGGGGGCCCCAGATACCTAAGTCCATGCTGTAGGCGTCCCTACAGGTGCTTATGGGTTCATGGGGTGCACAGATACTTATGTCCAGGCTGGAGGGGGCAGGGGGAGTTGGGGTTTCATGGGGGGCACAGATACGAACCTCCAGGCTGTAGGAGTCCCAGGGGGGCTGTGGGGGTACAGATACCTACATCTAGGCTGGAGGGGTCCTGGGGGTAATAGAGGGTTTGTGGGGGGCACAGATACCTAGGTACAGGCTGTCGGTGTCCCGAGGAGATGAGGCGGTTCACTGGGGGCTCAGATACATCCAGGCTGGATGTGTCCCGAGGAGCTTAGGGGGTTCGTGCGGTGCTCAGACACCTGTGTCCAGGCTGTAGGGATCTCTGGGGGCTTAGGGGGTTCGTGGTGCTGACAGGTAGTTACGTCCAGGCTGAAGGGGTAATGGCGTGCTTAAGGGATCGGGGCTGACACAGATACCTACGTCCAGGGTCTAGGGGTCCCGAGGGGATTGGGGGTTGAGGGGGGAACAGATACCTACGTCATAGCTGGAGGTGTCTTGGGTGGTTTAGGAGGTTCGTTGAAGTCACAGATACCTAAGTCCAGGCTGTAGGGGTTCCTGGGGCATTCAGGTAATTCTGGGGGTCACAGATACCTACGTGCAGACTAGAGGGGTCCCAGAGGTCTTAGGAGAATTATGGGGGTCACAGATACCTACATGCAGACTGGAGGGGTCCTGGAGCGCTTAGGAGATTTATGGGGGGCACAGATACCAACATACTGGCTGTAAAGGTCCCTGGGGGGCTTTGTGGGTTCGGGGGGTACACATACCAATGTCCTGGCTGTAGATGGTCCTGGGGTACATAGAGGGGCTGTGGTCGCACATAACCCTACATCCAGGCTGTCGGGGTCCCGGGGGCCTCTGGCCAAATTGGGTCCCCCTGGAAAAGTCTCCCTCACGGTGGCCCCAGGGCTGGAGGAGCTCCCACTCCCTGATATGGCGCAGAGGCTGCAGCAGGGGCACAGAGCTTCTCTGGTGTCAGGGCCACAGCGAGGCAGGGGTAAAGGAGTGAGACCAGAGAAGCTCTGTGCCCCTGCTGCAGCCCCCAGGTAATAGAAGGGAGTGGGAGCTCTTCCAGCCCTGAGGCCACCGTGGAGGAACATCTACAGCCAGGACATTGGTATCTGTCATACATTAGAAGCAAGAGGAAGACTAAGGACAGGGTAGGCCCACTGCTCAGTGAGGAGGGGGAAACAGTAACGGGAGACTTGGAAATGGCAGAGATGCTTAATGACTTCTTTGTTTCAGTCTTCACTGAGAAGTCTGAAGGAATGTCTAGTATAGTGAATGCTTACAGGAAGAGGGTAGGTTTAGAAGAGAAAATAAGGAAAAGCAAGTAAAAAATCACTTAGAAAAGTTAGATGCCTGCAAGTCACCAGGGCCTGATGAAATGCATCCTAGGATACTCAAGGAGTTAATAGAAGAGGTATCTGAGCCTTTAGCTATTATTTTTGGGAAATCATGGGAGACGGGGGAGATTCCAGAAGACTGGAAGGGGGCAAATATAGTGCCCATCTATAAAAAGGGAAATAAAAACAACCCAGGAAACTACAGACCAGTTAGTTTAACTTCTGTGCCAGGGAAGATAATGGAGCAGGTAATCAAAGAAATCATCTGCAAACACTTGGAAGGTGGTAAGGTGATAGGGAATAGCCACCATGGATTTGTAAAGAACAAATCGTGTCAAACTAATCTGATAGCGTTCTTTGATAGGATAACGAGCCTTTTGGATAAGGGAGAAGTGGTGGATGTGATATACCTAGACTTTAGTAAGGCATTTGATACGGTCTCGCATGATATTCTTATAGATAAACTAGGAAAGTACAATTTAGATGGGGCTACTATAAGGTGGGTGCATAACTGGCTGGATAACCGTACTCAGAGAGTAATTGTTAATGGCTCCCAATCCTGCTGGAAAGGTATAACAAGTGGAGTTCCGCAGGGGTCTGTTTTGGGACCGGTTCTGTTCAGTGTCTTCATCAACGATTTAGATGTTGGCATAGAAAGTACGCTTATTAAGTTTGCAGATGATACCAAACTGGGAGGGATTGCAACTGCTTTGGAGGACAGGGTCAAAATTCAAAATGATCTGGACAAATTGGAGAAATGGTCTGAGGTAAACAGGATGAAGTTCAATAAAGATAAATGCAAAGTGCTCCACTTAGGAAGGAACAATCAGTTTCACACATACAGAATGGGAAGAGACTGTCTAGGAAGGAGTATGGCAGAAAGAGATCTAGGGGTCGTAGTGGACCACAAGCTTAATATGAGTCAACAGTGTGATACTGTTGCAAAAAAAGCAAACGTGATTCTGGGATGCATTAACAGGTGTGTTGTAAACAAGACACGAGAAGTCATTCTTCCGCTTTACTCTGTGCTGGTTACGCCTCAACTGGAGTATTGTGTCCAGTTCTGGGCACCACATTTCAAGAAAGATGTAGAGAAATTGGAGAGGGTCCAGAGAAGAGCAACAAGAATGATTAAAGGTCTTGAGAACATGACCTATGAAGGAAGGCTGAAGGAATTGGGTTTGTTTAGTTTGGAAAAGAGAAGACTGAGAGGGGACATGATAGCAGTTTTCAGGTATCTAAAAAGGTGTCATCAGGAGGAGGGAGAAAACTTGTTCACCTTAGCCTCCAATGATAGAACAAGAAGCAATGGGCTTAAACTGCAGCAAGGGAGATTTAGGTTGGACATTAGGAAAAAGTTCCTAACTGTCAGGGTAGTTAAACACTGGAATAGATTGCCTAGGGAAGTTGTGGAATCTCCATCTCTGGAGATATTTAAGAGTAGGTTAGATAAATGTCTATTAGGGATGGTCTAGACAGTATTTGGTCCTGCCATGAGGGCAGGGGACTGGACTCGATGACCTCTCGAGGTCCCTTCCAGTCCTAGAGTCTATGAGTAATCTGTGCCCCCCATAAACCACCTAATCCCCACGGGAACCCCTACACCCAGGATGTTGGTATCTGTCCCACTATAAATCTTCTAAGCCCTCTGGAACCCTTCCAGTCTGAACGTAGGTATCTGTGACCCCCAGAAATCCCCGAATGCCCCAGGAACCCCTACAGCCTGGACTTAGGTATCTGTGACTCCAACGAACCTCCTAAACCACCCAGGACCCCTTCAGCTAGGACGTAGGCATCTGTTCCCCCCTCAACTCCCAATCCCCTCGGGACCCCTAGACCCTGGACGTAGGTATCTGTGTCCGCCCCGATTCCCTAAGCACCCCCATTACCCCTTTAGCCTGGACGTAGGTATCTGTAATCCCACAAACCCCCTAAACGTCCCAGCGACCCCTTCAGCCTGGAAGTCCCTATCTGTGACACCCACGAACCTCTAACCTCCCAGGGATCCCTACAGCCTGGACACAGGTGTCTGAGCACTCCACAAACCCCTAAGCTCCTCGGGACACATCCAGACTGGATGTATCTGAGCCCCCAGTGAACCGCCTCATCTCCTCAGGACACCGACAGCCTGTACCTAGGTATCTGTGCCCCCCACAAACCCCCGAAAACCCCCAGGACCCATCCAGACTAGATGTAGGTATCTGTACCCCTACTGCCTCCCTGGGACTCCTACAGCCTGGAGGTTTGTATCTGTGCCCCTCATGAAACCCCAACCCCCCTGTTCCCTCCAGACTGGACATAAGTATCTGTGCACCCCACGAACCCATAAGCACCTGTAGGGACGCCTACAGCATGGACTTAGGTATCTGGGGCCCCTCAAAACCCCCTAAGCCCACCAGAGACCCCTATAGCCTAGAGATAAGCATCTGTGCTCCCTGAACCCCATAAGCCCCCCCTGGACCCATCCAGCCTGGACTTAGGTATCTGTGCCCCACATGAACCCGCTAAGCCCCCCAGGGTCCCTCCAGCCTGGATGGAAGTATCTGTGCCCCCCACAACCCCTAAGTGCCGAGAAACCCCTCCAGACTGCAGGTAGTTATCTGTGCCCAGCAGAAACCGCTTTAGCTCCACCAGGGACCACTTCAGCCTGGATGCAGATATCTGTGCCCAACACAAACGGCGTAAGCCTGCCCCCGGGAACCCTCCAGCCTGAACCTAGGTATCTGTGCCCCCCCAACACACTAATTCCCCATGGAAGACCTATTGCCTGGAAGTAGGTATCTCTGCCCCCCACAAACCCCTTAAGCCTCCCAGGGACCCCTACAGCCTAGACGTAGGTATCTCTGCCACCCAGAAAACCCCTAATCCACCCAGGGAACCCTACAGCATGGACCTATGTATCTGTGCCCCCTAGGAACTCCCTAAACCCCCCAGGAACCACTCCAACCTGGACATAGATATCTGTGCCTCCCAAAAAACCCTAAGCCCCCCGGAACCCCTAGAGTATGGAGAAAGATATCTCTGCCATCTGCAAAAACCCCTAATCCTCTCCGGAACCTCTCCAGCCTGGATGTACATATCTGTGCCCCTCCCCACAAACCACCTAAGCACCCTGGGAGCCCTCCAGCCTGGATGTAGGTATCTGTGCCCCCCCAAAGCCTAAGCCCCGCCAGAATGCCTATAGCCTGGACGTAGGTATCTGTGTCTCCTACAGTAACACTAAGCCCCCCCCAGGGACCCCTCCAGGACATACATACGTATCTGTGCCCCTCACCAAGTCCCTATACCCCCAGGGATCACTGTGCTCACTACAACCCCCTAAGCGTCCAGGGACCCTTTCAGCCTAGACGTAGATATTGCTGTCCTCCAGGAAGCCTTTAATCCCCACCAGGACCTCTACAGCCTGGACGCAAGTACCTATGCCCCTCACAATCCCCCTAACTCTCCCAGGGTCCCGCCCATACTGGATGTAGTTACCTGTGACCCTACGAACCCCCGTAAGCCCTCGAGGGATCTCTACAGCCTCCCACGTAGGTGCGATGCTCTGTGCATTACCCTGTGTGGCCACAGGATGTCACTGTTGCTCCATGCAGGAAATGCTCTGTGCATTACCCTGCATGACCACACGGTGTCACTGTTTTTCCATGCAGGAAATGCTCTGTGCATTACCCTGCGTGGCCACACGGTGTCACTGTTGCTCCATGCGGTGTAATGCTCTGTGCTTTACCCTGCATGGCCACACAGTGTTACTGTTGCTCCATGCAGGAAATGCTCTGTGCATTACTGTGATGGAGTGGGGACTGTCTGTGTGGGGGATGGGAGAGCAGGGTGTGACTTCAGGTGAGGGACACGACCTAAGCCTGTAACTCGAGCTAGGCAGGGCTGAGAGAGTGAGCACCTTTGCCCGGGAAGCTGGACACAGGAAGGGGTAGGCTGGAGGGAGTTAGTTCAGTTTTGGTTTGGAGCTGGGTAGTTGGAATTCAGAGAATCCCAAATTGGGAACTAAACTTCCTGAACCCCCAGAAGGACTCAACTGACGGGTACTGGTTGTGCCCCAAAGCCCTGCTGTATCCTTCGTTCCTGTTGGCCAAAACAACCCTCTGTTTTACTGGCTGGCTGAGTCACTGTGTGACTCTGGAAGAGGGGTGCAGGGCGAGATTGCACCACACAATGACACCCCCTAAGCCCCTCTGGGACCCCTGCAGCTGGGACGTAGGTATCTGTGCCCCCCACCAAACCCCTGAGCCCCCCAGGGACCCCTACAGCCTGAACCTAGATTTCTGTGCCCCCCAGGAACCCCCTCAAATCCCCAGGGACCCCTTCAGCCTGGACACAGGTGGAACCCTTCTGCCAGGTTGAATTGATAGCAGCAAGGACTGGGTTCAATACATAGGGGTCCCTTGCCTATTACGTCATGCAAACCAGATCGAGCCCTCACCCAGTGACATGGGAAAATTTTACATACACACCCCTAGGTGCCTCAAAGAGGCAATACTTCCCCTCTCGCAATCATAGAATCTGAGTATAGCAGAAAATGGTTAATAACATGAGATAAGCAACATAGCATTAAATTTGGAAAACACCTCAACTAGGCCGTGTCCTTTTCCCTGGGCTCTAGAATCTAGCAATCCCCAAATCACCCCAAGACTCCAAAGTACAATACCTAAAATATTTCAAGACTCCAGCAACCCCATAATCACCCACATTCCCGCAGCCCCATAGTTCAAGAGTCTATCTGCCGGGTTTTCCTCCCTGCCAGCGTGGGTAGAAATTGGCACCTTACGTGGTCCACTGCTGTCTGCCCTGCTTCTCCGTGGGATTCTGCTTCTACCTTTCCCACAAACTGCTCAGCTCAGTCCACCAGCCAACCTGTGATTTGCTCCAGCTGTCTCCAAAAACTGCTTAGCTTACTTCACTCCGTGAGCCATTCCAAGTGTTTTACAAACTGCTCTTCTCCATCAACTACTCTGCAATACAGTTTCAAACTCCCCCACTATTTAACACAGCATTTCAACGACTTCAGCACAAGAAACTGGATTTTCAGTTATTAAGAAATTGAACAACCAGCTCTACTACTCAACTGTTAAAAAAGAAAAAAATGTAATTGGTGTTTCTCGCTCATCCAAGGAGCCCACTCCCTTGTCTAGTGAGTGCCACTCAACTGATGGTGAGAATCCCTGTCTCAAAGCTGTTTCACAGTTCCTCATCCACACAATCAGGGTGACAACACTCCACATCTCACACCCCAACAACAAATAAACTGGGGATACCATAGCTGCCAAAGTAACCATCCCAGGCTGCCGTGGCCATGTCACGCACGGTGGGTGTGTCTATGCAAACATGATCAGACCCTGAAATCCTTTTCTACACTTGCCATAATTCACCACCAGATGTGAGGGTAGAGTTCATCCTGCTTCTGCTTACATAAGTATCTGTGCCCCCCACAACCCCCTAATCCCACGAGAACCCATCTAGCCTGGATAATGGTATCTGTGCTCTCCACAAACCTCTAAGCCTCCCAGGGAACCCACAAGCCCAGATGTAGGCATCTGTATGCCCCACACACCCCTTAATACCCACAGGAACCTTCCAGACTGTAGGTAGGTATCTGTGACCCCTAGAGCCCCACAAAGTCCCTCGGGACCCCTACAGCATGGATGTTTGTATCTGTGACCGACAAAAACCGCCTAAGCTACCCAGGGCCACCTAGCATCAGGATGTAGGTATCTGTTCCCCCCCCCAAACACACCTAATCCCCCCGGAACCCCTCCTGCCTAGATGTAGGTATCTCTGATCCCACGAATCCGCTAAGACATGACAGGACCCCTCCAGCATCGACATAGGTATCTGTGCCCACACAACCCTTCTAAGACCCCCAAAACCCCTCCAGCCTAGACGCAGGTATCTGTGCCCAGCATGAACCCCCTAAGGTCCCTAGGACCCCTCTTGCCTGGATGAATGTATCTGTGCCCCTTACAAACCCCTAAGCCCCCTCCCAGGATCCCTATAGACCGGACGTAGATATCTGTGCACCCTCACGAACCCACTGATCCTCCCAGCGACCCCTACAGCATGGAAGTAGGTATCTGTACCCCAAAATTCCCCAAAGCAACCCCAGGACCCCTACAGCCTCGATATAGATATCTGTGCCCCCACACAACTCCCTAATACCCCCAGAACTCCTCCAGCCTGGACGTAGATATTTGTGACTTCCAGAAACCCCCAAAGCCCTCCCCAGGACTTCTCCAGTCCCTACATAGGTATCTCTGCCCCCCACCAGCCTTCTAAGACCCATAGGGCCCCCACCAGCCTGGTTATAGCTATGTGTACGCCACTCAAACCCCCTAAGCTCCCCATGGAACCCCTCCAACCGGTACGTAGGTATCTGCACAACCACAAACCCTTAAGTCCCTCAGGGACCCCTCCAGACCATAGGTAGGTTTCTGTGACCCTTACCAACTCCTTAAACCCCCAGGGACCACTACAGCCTGGACGTATGTGTCTATGCTCACCACAACCCCCTAAGCCATCCAGGGTCCTCTCCAGCCCTGACGTAGATATTTGTGCCCCTCATGAAGCCCCTAATGCCCACCAGAATGTCTCCAGCCTGGATGTAGCTATCTGTGCCCCCCACGACCCCTAAGCCCCCCAGGGATCTCTACAGCCTCTACATAGGCGTGATGCTCTGTTCATTACCCTGTGTGGCCACATGGAATCACTGTTGCTCCATCCAGGAAATGCTCTGTGCATTTCCCTGCATGGCCACATGGTGTCACTGTTGCTCCATGCAGAAAATGCTCTGTCCGTTACCTGGTGTGGTCACAAGGTGTCAATGTTGCTCCATGTGGGAAATGCCCTGTGCATTACTGTGATGGAGTAGGGACTGTCTGTGTGGGGGATGGGGGAGCAGGGGGTGACTTTAGGACCGGACACGTGCTCAGCCTGTAACCTGAACAAGGTGGGGGGAGGGGTCAGCACCTTTGCCCGGGAAGCTGGACACAGGAAATGGCCAGCTGGAGGGAGTTCGGTTAGTTCAGTTTTGGTTTTGGTCTGGGTGGTTGGAATTCAGGGATTCCGAAACTGGGAACTGAGTTTCCTGAACCCCTAGAAGGACTTGATTGTGGGGTCCTGCTTGTGCCTCCAAGCTCTGCTGTATCCTTCGCTCCTGTTGTCCAATAAACCTTCTGTTTTACTGGCTGGCTGAGAGTCACTGTGAGTCCCAGGAAGAGGGGTGAAGGACCGGACTCCCCCACACTCCGTGACAGACCCTAAGCCCCTCCGAGACCCCTGCAGCCTGGACGTAGGTATCTGTGCCTCCCACCAAACACCTAAGACACTCAGAGATCCCTGCAGCCTGAACTTAGGTATCTGTGCCACCCACAAACCCCCTAAGCCCCCGAGGGACCTATACAGCCAGAACATTGGTATCTGTACCCCATATAGACTCCATAAGCCCCTTGCGACACTCCAGTGTGCACGTAGGTATATGTGCCCCTCAGAAACCCTCTATGCCCCCAGGAACCCCTACAGCCTGGACATAGGTATTTGCACTCCCACAACCCACCTAACCTCCCCCCTCCCGGGACATCCACAATCTGGACGTAGATATTTGTGCCCCTCACGAAACCTCTAACCCCCCCTGGGAACGATACAGCCTGGACATATGTATCTGTGCCCACTCGAACCCCTAAAACCCACTGGTACCCCTACAGCCTGGACATCATAGGTGTCTTTGGCCCCCACAAATCCCCTAAGACTCCCAGGATGCCTCCAGCCTGGACGTAGGTATCTTTGCCCCCCACTAACCCCCTAAGCCCCCCTGGTAACCCTACAGCCTGGATGTAGGAATATGTCCCCCCCACGAACCCTCTAAGCCCCCATGGGACCCCTAGAGCATGGAGATTGGTATCTGTGTCCCCCCCAAATTCTCTAAGCCCCCCAGGGACCGCTATGGCCTGGACATAGGTATCTGTGCACCCCAAGGCCCCTAAGATCCCCTGGACCTCTGCAGCCTGGCGGTCGGTGTGACGGTGCTGCCCGTGGGAGCCAGCTCAGCTCACTCAATCAGAGTGAATTGCAAACAAAACAGGGCAGACAAATCCCAAACGCTGCTGGTTATTTCAATACTTAGATTTACCAAGCCAGCGCAAAACAGCTTCTGTAGTACCTCACTGGTTACTTAGAAGTTTAAACCACGCAGTTCCCTTAAAGTACCCAGCCTCAGGCCTCCGTCCAGACACACCTGTTAGATATGATGATGATTCCTGAAAATCTTACTTCATCATGTTAAAGAAAAGATTCTTCCGATCCCAAAGGTTCAGCCACATAACCAGGTTCAATTATAACTTAGATTTTACCTAAAATACATGCTATAGCCAATTCTTATTAACTAAGCTAAAATTTATTAGAAAAGAAAAGAGAGAGAATGAGTGTTGGTTAAAAGATTAATAGACATATAGACTTGAATTCAATTTTTGAGGTTTAGATACAAAGTAGAGATGAGCTTGTAGTTGCCAAAAGTCCTTTTAGAAATAGTCCATAGGTTATAATCCAATGTTCATATTCAGGGTGGCTCCAGTCAATGACTGGGGATCTCAATCCTTGTGGCTTAAGATTTCCCCCTCTTGAAACCCAAAGCAGATCTGAGATGAAGAAGGATCGTGTCCCAGGTTCTTAAACATTTCCAACAGCCTTTCGGCCTGAGAAAACAATAGGCTTAACTCTCCTTCCAAGCATCCTGGCAATTAGTACAGAGTAATTTATTCATTAAACAGTTCAGATACAGATTACCACAACCTTCAAAGAGACACAGACAATAATACTATTTCACTCAAGTATCATCATAAATGTTAATATTCTTTATTTGCTCTTTGAATTAAAACTATAGCAGTAGACAAGACTTGATGGCCTACATCAAAAGACCTGAGCAAACACCTCCCCTTCTACCTCTAACACTGCAGATTTGCATTGTAAAGCTCTGTTCATTTATATATCTTCTTAACCAGTTTTTAAGGTTCACCCACGGGTCAGGTCAGTCGGTGAGGTGAGCTAATTAACTTTTTCTGGCCCTGTCACCTTTCAATGAGATATTAGATTATACTTATAATATCACAGTCGCGGTGAGTTGACTGCTGCAGCTCCCCGTAGACTCTGCCTGCGCCTCTCACCGAGCTGGAGTACAGCAGGTGAGGGGAGAGCACTCAATGTATTGCATCTACACTAGACGCGATATATCGACCCCCGCTGGATCGATCGCTGCCCACCGATTCAGCAGGTGGTATAGACATACCCCGAGTATCTGGTGATCGGAGCTGGCCCCCGAGGGGGACACATTGAAGGAACTCAGGGGTTAAGGTGCCTCTATTGTCAACTGTCAGGGCTGCTGTGGCTCAGAGGAGGGTGCTTGACTGCCTGACAGGCTTAGGCGCCGCAAGCCTTGGAGGTGGGAGAAGTGAAGCGACCACGGCGTGCTCGGGGTGCTCGTCCTCGGAGCAGGGGTGAGCTCGGGCGAGGAGGGTGCCGCAGGGCAGAGAAGGAGAGTTGCCACAAGAGGGGAACCTCAGGGTGGAGGGGGGAGCTGCCACGGGTGGGGCGCCTCAGGGCAGGGGTGCGGGGGGGGAGGGTGCAAGGTGGAAGTTTCGCCTAGGGCATGAAACTTCCTTGCACCGGCCCTGCCCCACGCCCTGCCTGCAGCCAGCCCTGCACCCCCTGCCCTGCCCTGCCGGCAGTCAACCTCTGTCTCCAGCCAGCCCTGCACCTTCTGCTTTGCCTGCACCAGCCGCATCCTCCCTGCCCTGTCTCCAGCCAACCCCTGATGCACCCCCCTGCCTGAAGCCAGCCAGCCACGCAGCCCTTGCCCTGCCTGAAGCCAGACCCTACCTCCAGCCAACCCCACATCCACTGGTGCCCTGCACTTCCCAGGGCAGTAACCCTGCACATCTGCTTCAATGAGGGGGGCAGGGAGCAGCTGGGACCCACACATGTGCACACCCTAGGGTGACCAGACAGCAAGTGTGAAAAATCGGGACGGCGTGGGGGGTAATAGGATCCCAGATAAGACCCCAAAATTCGGACTGTCCCTATAAAATTGGGACATCTGGTCACCACAGCACACCCCCAGGACTCCTGAGTTCCATTGCTGGGTTTCCTATTGGTTCCTCTGCTGGTTGTTTTCCTTTTCCTGGGGACTTTGGGTAAGTTGCTCCCCACTCTCGGGCTCTGTCCCCAGCAGTCAAATGGGGATTTCATACCTTCCCGCTATTGGAAAGTGCTGGGAGAATCTCTCAGCAAAAGCTGCTCTGACAGTGCTAAGCAGCATCTGACCAATCAAGGTCGGAGCTCACTGCCCAGGAGGAGTGTTTGGCTCTGGGGTTTCACTTCAGCCCAGTGTAGAGAGAGAGCCCTAACTATGGAGTTTGGCTCCAGAAGACCAAGTCTCCAATTTGTTAAGGGTGTTTTGAATTTCAATCCTGTGCTCCAAAGTGCTTGGTGTCAGTTGTAAACTTTAGGAGCATGCTCTCCACTCCATTTTCCAAATCATTCATGAAAATATAGAATAGTACCTGACACCGGACTGATCCCTGCCAGACCCACTAGGTTCACCCTCCCCGTTGGGCAGCTAAACATGGAGAAGGGCTCCTGGAGTCTTGGCTTTCAACCAGCTCTGCACCCACATTACACTGATTGCAGCTGGACTGCATTTCCCTCGTTTGCTTCTGAGAATGTCCTATGGGACTGTGTCAAAAGCCTTAGTAACACCAAGCTAGATCCCATCTATTGTTTACTCACCTCTACCAGGCCCAGAACCCTGCCAAAGAAGGAAAGAGGATTGGTTTGGAATGATTTGTTCTTGACAATTTCACGCTCACTAGTCATAAGAACCAAATCATCCTGTAGGTGCTGCTGACAAACTGAGTGTTTAAGAATGTATTGCAGGATCTCTCCACCTATGGCAGTCAGGCTAGCTAGTCTGTAAGTCCCAGAGGTCTTTTTGTTCCCCTTTGAAAGATAGGTCCTGTCTTGTTCATGGATGGGAAGATGTTCTATTTCAGGGGTCTCAGACAAGAACTGGGGCACAACACCTGGTTTGTTAAGGCCACAAAAACGGAGGTAGGAACCTCTTCTCTGCTGCTGGCAAAGAACCACAGGTACCTAAAAGATACGGACTCACATCTTTGAATGGGCTTTAAAAAGGCAGTGGTTAATAAGTTTGGCCCCGACCATTTCTTGTTTCCACAGACTAGACATATTAGCAAACTTTAGAATTCCTTGGTGCTAAACACTGTGAAACTCCCCTTTCTCCTTCACAGAGGGCTTTAATACCCCTTATCTCACTTGGGCTCTAAACTGCCCATAGTTCGAGAACTGTTCCTGTTCCGATTCGACAGATGGGAGAAGGGAAGTGACCTACCCAGGGCCTACACAACAAGGCGATGGCAGAGCCAGAAAGAGAAGCAACCAGTTCTGACTCCTGTTCTAACAGATGAAAACACCCCAGAGCCCAGGAATCGAGATGGTGGGAAAATTTCATTCAAACCGTTTCTGTCCGAAAATCCCATTTAGACTAAACCAGTTTGTTTCTCAAAATCATAACAAGTGGGATGAAAGATCTTTGCAAAAATATTTTGTTGCAAAACAAAAGCATCTCCTCTTTGTCAGAGTGTGTTAAATTGTCTCCTCGCACACAAAGAGGAGACACTTACATCTCAACCATTAGATAAGATGCTTCAATCTGAGCTAAGTCGTTGCTACTATTAACAATTTCAAAATAAAAAAATACAAATAAAATAGACTATTTCAGTTAATCTATTATGTCATAATCTGCTCTGAGTAAACATGATGGGAAACTTCACATTATGCACTACTTCTAGTGACACTCCCAAATGGATCTGCATCCTTCACCCACCATGAGGTAGGTAAGAGCGGATCATTATTATCCCTACTTGAAAGAGGGAGAAGCTAAGGCTGAGAAAGGAGAATTGACTTGTCTTAGGTCACACAGCCCGTCAGAGGCAGTGTTGGGAATAGGACCAAAGAGCCCTGATTTTCAAACAAACCATCGGATCTTGAATTTCAGACATTGAATGACCTGAATACTGTGCTCTCAGATGAGCTCCAGACCAACAAAAGTGACAGTAATTATTCAGCAAGTATTTGAGGAGAACTGCAATGTTAGAGGGAATCATCAACTGCTCAGAGACAATTAATGCAGAGAAGCAGCAAAATTAATCAAAGATAGAACTGGTTCAGACTTATTTACTTGATCTTAAAAGAGAACAACAAGGACCTGAGTCTCCTCCCTGTCAATATCCCCCTGCTCAACCAATCAGGGTAGAGACTGAGGACGGGAGGCTGAGGGTTCTCACCAGAGAGCCCAAAGGATGGCCCAGGTCACCGGTGGGGATCACTGGCCGAGCACTATTTCAGTCCCACATTTTTGGGTGGACCTTCCATAGTGGGAGCTGCAGAGGACTTCCCTGAAACACACACACACACCCCTCCGTCCTGTTGTTGGGAAGGGAACAGGAGAAAGGACAAAAGAAGCAAGAGAAGAAGAGGAGGGAGGGATGGAGGAAGAGGTGAAACAAAAAGGACAAACCCTAATGTCCCCAGCGATTCTAAGGGACAAAATCCCAGGTGCGCAATAAAATTCTGCCTCCTTAAGCTCGTGTTTTCCATGCCTAGAATTCACTTGTCACCAGATAGATCAGGCTGAACAGGTTTCAAACCTCCAGGAGGCTCTTATCTTCTAAACAGGGACGGCTGTTTTCTAGTAAAATCACTACAAGAGAAGGAGGAAACTCGAAAGAGGTTCCTCCTGGCGCTCATGTCCATGTCCCCAAATAATCTCTCAGTCCTCAAAGAGAGACCTGGAGAAGGAAACGTGCTGAAGCAAAGCCATAGAGGTCTCTGAGGTTTCCCTGGCCCCTCGCCCCTGTCCTGCCTGGCTGATGTCAGCATCTCTCTGTGAGGTCACCACCTCCCCACCACCTTTGACCAATAGTTTGAGGTCCTGCAAAAGGTCTTTGTGATGTCACTGCCACACCCCTCCCTTGCTGGGCTAATGTCCTGCCCCTGGCCAGGCACTTTGGAGATTTGAGATACTCCCTGTGGATCACCCCACTCAAGGAGCGTTCGTTCTAGGCAGCAAGCCGGCTAGACAGGAAAACATCAGACGCTGCTCCCAATGCTACACTCAGTTTTTCAGAAATTAGTCGACTTCATGGTCAGAAGACACCATTAGAGCATCTAACCTGCATATCACAGGCCTCCTGTATGACATAACAGCTACTTTGGGGGCAAACACATTCCAGAAAGGCATCTAGTCTTCATTAAATGACATCAGGAGATGGTGAATCCACCACTTTCCTTAGTAGCTTGCTCCTGTGGTGAATCATCCTCGCTGTTGACTATTGTGCCTCAGTTGTAATATGAATTTGTCTCTTTTCACTTTCCAGCCTTTGGGTCTTGTTATGCCTTTCTCTGCTCCATTCAAGAGCCCGTAAATACCCAATCTTTTCTCTCCATTAAGGCCCTTCAACATTTCAATGAAATCACCTTTCAATCTTCTTTTGATAAGCTAAACAGGTTGAGCTCTTTCAATAGCTCACTGGAAGCCATTTTTCTCCAGCCCTCAGAACATTTGGTGGCTCTTTGCTGCCCTAGCTCCAATTTCACAACATTTTTTTCAAATGAGGATACCAGAACTGGAGGCAGTATAAAGGTTGTATAAAGGTAAAATTAAATAGATTGCAGAGGAGTTTTTTTTAATTTCGGCTTTTGTTGCTAAAAATTTTGTCTCTCTGCGGTGAGAAAAAACACTCCCCGAATGCCAAAATTTGAGCCATGAAAAGCGGCAGTGTGAACAGCGCATCATAGGTGGAGCTGTGCTCCCGGTGACAAAGCTCCTGCTCCTCATTGGAGGTAGTTTGGCTTTGTTGCCGGGGAAGCTCTCTCTCAGCAATAAGGACGGACACACAGCGCACCTTACAATGGCATGGTTAGAGTGGCACAGCTTCACCGTGGTAAGATGCGCGGTGTAGACACAGCCTCAGAGCTGGGGAAAGCCGACAGGCGCTGAGGAGCACAGGGTTCAGACAGAGACATCCGTTAGGAGAGGAACTATTCACAGGGATTCTCTATAGCCTAGTAAGGTGGAGAGGATGGAAGATGATAATGTACAGGTAGGTTCTGATGAGAAACAGTGAAATGAAAGAGTCTCCCTCAATTACATCATGTAATGGCAGACAGCTAAAATGGGACACATTTTAGAAGTACTTAAATACAAACGCTAAACGTCTAAGTACTAAGACTGGTGAATTTGAGTGCCTGGTATTGAGTGACGATATTGATAGAATAGGCATGACAGAAACCCTTGCACCCCCTCCTGCACCCACATGGGGAGACTGACCTGTGTGCATGGAGCAGCTGGCATTGCTGTCCCCCACTCCTCCCTGGAATGCTGCTCATCTGGGCACCCCTAGGGGCTGTGGGATGTGGGGGCAAGAAGTGAGATCATCCGAGCTCCCTGCATCCAGGTCACTTTCCTCAGCCGGGCTGCACAGCGGGAGGGCAGAGAGCAGCAGCTTCTGATGCTCCCCTCACAGCACAGCCCAAGTGGGAAAAGTGACCGGGACGCATGGAGCACATAGGGTTGCTCCTTACTCCCCTCAAACCTCTATGGACCCATGGAGGAGCATTGGGGCAGGGGAGAGCAGTGAGCACCTTTGCACTGCCAGACGGTGCCCTTTGACCCCTGGAGCCCTGGACAGCTATCGGGGGGAACCACCCCTAAGGCCGGCCAGGCTCCCCAGAACGAGCAGCAGAAAACACAGAGACTGGCCACACACTGAGCAGTGGTAGCCTGGGCGGCTCGTAATGGAGGCTCAGGGGGAAGGGGTGTCATAACATTTTTTCCCAGTTTTGGACCATAGCGTCCAAAATATGGGTGTTAGCATGAAAACCTCCAAGCTTAGTTACCAGCTTGGACCTGGTAAAGCTGCCACCAGCCAGGGAGTTATACAGTGCCTGGCTCACTGTGATCTCCCCAAAACCTTCCCCGGGGGACCCCCAGACTCAGATGCCTTGAGTCTCACAACAAAGGGGAATAAACCATTTCCCTTCCCCCTCCTCCCCTCCAGGTGTTCCCTCCCTGGGTTCCTGGAGAGATATACAGAAGCAAGCTCCGTGAATCTAAACAGAGGGACTCCCCCCTCTCTGTTTCCAGTCCTGGAAATAGAAGTACCAAGATAGCTAATCTCTCTTCCCCCTTACCCAGAGGGTATGCAAAGTCAGGCTAGTAAATCTAACACAACGAGATTTTCCCCCTGACTTCTTCCTCCCACCAATTCCCTGGTGAGCTGCAGACTCAATTCCCTGGAGTCCCCACTAAAGAAAAAATCCAACAGGTCTTAAAAAGAAAGCTTTATATAAAAAGAAAGAAAAGGACATAAAAATGGTCTCTCTGTATTAAGGTGACAAATACAGGGTTATTTGCTTAAAAGAAAAAAATGAATAAACAGCCTTATCCAAAAAGAATACAATTTAATCATTCCAGCAACTACACACATGTAAATACAAAAAAAAAACAATATAAACTTATTGTCTTATTATCTTTGTACTTACAACTTGGAAACAGAAGATTAGAAAGGCAGGAGATAGAAAAATCACTCTCCTAGCCGAGACGCCACAGACACAAGACAAAGAACAAAGAACTCACACACAAACTTCCCTCCACCCAGATTTGAAATAGTCTTTTTTCCTGATTGGTCCTCTGGTCAGGTGTTTTAGGTTACTGGTGTTAGCCCTTTATAGGTAAAAGAACATTAACCCTTAGCTATCTGTTTATGACAAGGGGGCTCAGCCTCCCCAAACCTTGCACTGTCAAGGGGACAGTGGGGCCCATTTTCAGGGGCCCTGGCCTAGTTAGTTCCCCCTGGAAAAGTCTCCCCTATGTCAGCCCCAGGGCTGAAGGAGCTCCCACTCCCTGCTACAGCCCGGGGGCTGCAGCAGGGGCACAGAGCTTCTCTGGTCTCAGGGCCACAGCGGGGCAGGGGTAAAGGAGTGATAGGGTGGGGCTGGTGGGGGAAGGGGTGGAACAGAAGTGACAGTGGATGGGGCCATGGGTGGAAGGGGGTAGAGCCACAGACAGAAGGTAGGGGCATGGTTCTGGTGCTGGAGCCCCCACACTTGTTCTCCCTTTCCCGGGGGTTTGGAATCACTAGCCCCGGCTTAGCGAGTAGGGTTCAGTGGTCCCCATAATGTGGGGTGCGACTCCTGGGGGGACACAGAGGAACATTCATGGGGGCACCTCAGGACCTGAGCCAGCCCACATAGAGGGCAGGGAGGGAGCACCACTCTGCCACAGCTCTTCTCCAACCCCACCCTCAGCCTGAGACTCTGGCTCCCAGCCCGGCGTCGACCCCTTTACCCCTGTCCGCACCCCTCTCGCCAGCAAGTAACAGCCCCACTCCTCCCAGCCCCGGTTCTTGACTGTGGCTTCCGAGGGGCCACAGCCATGGCTAAGAGGGCACAATGTGAAATGTTTGGGGACCACTGGTTTAGGGTGACGTCCTCAATCACTTCTCTGCAGTCCAATAAAAGCTATTAATCACTCACCTACCCCTCCATCAGGACGGACTAGGTATGTTCTGCTGCCCTTCACTCATACAGGAAGGAGAATAACATTTCATTCCACTCAATCCTAAAGTGATTTGTAACCCAAGACCATCCCAAACTGGTCATTTTGGGGAAGCGGCCCCATCATGCTGCATAGTTAGGCAGAGTAGGTGTGTCTATGCAAACACGGTCTGTTCCTGAAGTCTTTCCCCAGCTCCTCACCAGGTGAGAGAGGGGAGCTCATTCAGACCCTGCTTATGCTTAGTATTTAAAAACTCCTTAGTGTCCCTATCTCTGCCGGCCTTAGATTTCTCCTCCTGTCCGTTTTTTGACAGCTCAGATGAGGTGACCGAGTGGTTAAGGTGATGGACTGCTACCCCATTATGCTCTGCCTGCATGAGTTCAAATCCCATTCTCATCAGAGACATTTAGTCTTCACCCTTCTTTGCAGACAACCATCTCCCCCTTTGGTACAATAACAGATCAAATGATGTTGCTTGTGTTTCCCAAAATTGGGTCAGTTAGTAAGCTTAGAGAGGACTAATAATGCCCCTCCCCCCCCCCAGAGTTTGGCAGAAAGCAGCACATTTATTAGCTTGATAGCTAAGCTCAAAAGAAGGGATGGGGGAGGGTGTCACACTCACACTCACGCTCCCAGGACAGGCCTGGCAGTAGAGATGTCAGGATCCTTTAAGGTAAGTGTCCCACAGCGCAGCGATGGACGGTGCAATGAAGATCAGTCTCCCTGAGGTGCAATAGAATGTAACACAGCGAACCACTGGCCAGATGGGCCGGGTGAAGGGCATTCACTGGAGGTACAAAGGAGAGTGGGAAAGCCACTTCACAGGCATTCAAAGAGGGAAAGGACACAAGCTGGGGGAGTTTAACAGGCCTTTTGAGCATACAGGTTATACAGAGCATACAGATCACTGCTGCTCCTACAACATGATAAGTTCTCAAGCAGCATGTTTCTTACTTTGCCCATCTGTCAATTTTGATGATTATTGATGGAAATATTTTGCCATTGGGTTGTGTGTTTACACAGAAATTGACATTTACCAACAAATACACAATTCTTCCAAGCCTGCCTAGTCTGCAGTTAATGGGTTTAGAGGGACACATTCACTCTTCCAGGTCCCCATTCCAGGCCTGTGCTCTCCAGGTTGTCAACTTCCCGCACTGCTGGGATCCTTCCCTCATCTCCCCCAAACCACTGCCCCACCCCCACTTCTGGGGTCCCCTCCCTACACTGTCTAACTCCACTGCTGGCAGGATCCCTTCCTGTTCCTTTCATTTCCTGCCTCCACTCTGGGCAAAAGCTCTGCACTCTTCCCACACCAGAAGTTGAACCCAGGCCACCTGGGTGAAAACCAGGAATCCTGACCACTAGCCCAAATGGGACTATTGTTGCATCTGACGAAGTGGGTATTCACCCACGACAGCTCAGGCTCCAATACGTCTGTTAGTCTATAAGGTGCCACCGGATTCTTGGCTGCTATTATTACTACAACTCAGGCCTTGGCTACACTGGAGAGTTACAGTGCAGGTGGTGGCTTTACAGCGCTGTAACTTACTCCCTGTCCACACTGGCAAGTCACATACAGCGCTGTATCTCCCTGGCTACAGTGCTGCATGTGCTCCACCTCGACGAGAGGAATAAAGAGAACAGAGATGGTGATGCAGCGCTGGGGTGCCAGTGAAAACAGTAATTAATCTTACTACGCTGTCACTGACCTCCGGAACCTTCTCATAATGCTTTTAAGTAGAGATAACGCTCTTTGTTTTGGTGTGATGCCTCTGTTTGTTTTGTTGTGAGCTCAAGGCTAAAAACCAAACACAGTTACTGTTTGCAGTGAATGAGCAGAGGCAGGGGGATCCCTTTGGAACACCCACAGCTGGTGTTTGCTTGAGGAGAGAAGCAGCCGGGTGGGCACGGGGGGGTGTCTGTTTTGGATCAGCGGCTTATCTGGTCTGTGAGGAAAAAAACAAAGGTGGCTATTTGCATTTAGTGAATGAGAGAGGGGTGGGGGAGGAGGCTTGAACTTGCCAGGCAGGGAGCTGACACAGTGTCAGCGCCAAAAATCCACTCGCTCTGTCTCCGCCACGCTCCGTGTCACACTCCACCCCACCCTCCTCTTTTGAAAAGCACATTGCAGCCACTTGAATGCTGGGATAGCTGCCCATAATGCACCACTCCCAACAGCGCTGCAAATGTGGCCATGACAGAGTGCTGGTAGCTGTCAGTGTGTCCACACTGCAGCGCTTTTCCTAAACAGCTGTAGGAAGACAGCTTTAACTCCCAGCGCTGGACAGCTGCAAGTGTAGCCAAACCCTCTCTAAGCCGACCCCTTATGAGAACAGCAGGGACTAGCATGACTAGATGTCCCGATTTTTGGGTCTTTTTCTTATATAGGTGCCTATTAACCCCACCCCCATCCCAATTTTTCACATTTGCTGTCGGATCACCCTAGTAGGGGTTGCACACAGGGCTGCATTAACCTTCAGGTGCTGAGGTTTCCCTCTCTCCATTCCCAGAGCCTGTGATCAGGAAACAGACATCAGGGCTCCCAGGTGCTGCACAGACCATGACTGAGATCAGACCCCGTATTATGCAAGGTCCTGTACAAACCCTGGCCAACACTGAGACACCCAGGAGGTTCCCCTCAATTTCCCTGAGCCTCTGCTGCCCAACTTCTTCTGAATCCCTCTGGCTCACCCCCCCACACAAAAAACCCACCTTTCCAAACAGTCCTTCTTTCCTTGCCCCCTGATTCTGGTTTCACACCCTGGGACCATCTCCTCTCTTTGTCTCTCCCCCTCCAGGTGAAGCAGAGATGGAGGCAACTTCAGCCACTGGAGTCAGCCTCAACGAGCACTGCAGCCGGCCCCGGGGTAGTGGGGGTGTTTGCAGACACAGGAAGGGAGCAGGAGGTGCTGGGAAGAAGGCGGCAGGAGAACAAAGCTCAGAGACCCAACATGGGGAAATTCCAGGGGGCGCGGCTCTGACACATCCCAGGTGCGGGCAGCTCCTGGGGGTGGGGCTCTGGCTCAGCTCGGGGGAGGGGCAGCTCCTCGGGGCGGGGCTCCAGCACAGAGCAGGGGCGGGGCAGCTCCTGGGGACGGGGCTCTGGCACAGCCCATGGGCGGGGCAGCTCCTGGGAGCGGGGCTCTGGCACAGCCCATGGGCAGGGCAGCTCCTGGGGGCGGGGCTCTGGCTCAGCTCAGGGGCGGGGCAGCTCCTGGGGGTGGGGCTCTGGCACAGCCCGGGGGCGGGGCAGCTCCTGGGGGCGGGGCTCTGGCACAGCCCATGGGCAGGGCAGCTCCTGGGGGCGTGGCTCTGGCTCAGCTCAGGGGCGGGGTAGCTCCTGGGGGTTGGGCTCTGGCACAGCCCAGGGGCGGGGCAGCTCCTGGGGCGGGGCTCTGTCACAGCCCATGGGCAGGACAGCTCCTGGGGGTGGGGCTCTGGCACAGCCCGGGGGCGGGCAGCTCCGGGGGCGGGGCTCTAGCACAGCACATGGGCAGGGCAGCTCCTGGGGGCGGGGCTCTGGCTCAGCTCAGGGGCGGGGCAGCTCCTGGGGGTGGGGTTCTGGCACAACCCGGGGGCGGGGCAGCTCCTGGGGGTGGGGCTCTGGCTCAGCTGAGGGGCGGGGCAGCTCCTGGGGGCAGGGCTCTGGCACAACCCGGGGGCGGGGCAGCTCCTGGGGGTGGGGCTCTGGCACAGCACATGGGCAGGGCAGCTCCTGGGGGCGGGGCTCTGGCTCAGCTCAGGGGCGGGGCAGCTCCTGGGTGTGGGGCTCTGGCACAACCCGGGGGCGGGGCAGCTCCTGGGGGTGGGGCTCTGGCTCAGCTGAGGGGCGGGGCAGCTCCTGGGGGCGGGGCTCTGGCACAGCCCATGGGCAGGGCAGCTCCGGGGGGCGGGTCTCTGGCTCAGCTCAGGGGCGAGGCAGCTCCTGGGGGCGGGGCTCTGGCTCAGCTCAGGGGCGGGGCAGCTCCTGGGGGCGGGGCTCTGGCACATTGTGTCGCGGAGCCCGGGCTGAACAGCTGCTTCCTGGTTATCCACGTGCTGCCAGCAGTGCTGGAGCTGCCCGAGCCGGAGCGGAACCGCTGTTCTCAGCTGCAGCCAGGATCTGCCCCCGGCTCCGCTGGGATCCAGGTGGGGACAGAGACTGGGGCTCGGCGGTTCCCCTTGGTGTGGCTGGCGGGGGCGGGAGAGGAGAAGCCGGAGCTGCAGGCAGGGGAAGGGCGGTGGGACATTGTGACCCGGAGGCCCCGGGGAAAGAGAGGCGCTGGGGGGCAGGAAAGTGACTCTGCCCCAGGGAGCCTGGGAGAAGCCTTGAAGGCGCCTCGGCCCCAGTGGAGCTGCAGGAGGATCCGCCCACCCGCCCCGCTGGGATGGGGGGGCCGGGGCCCAGCCGTCGTGTGGGGGGGAGGAGTGGACCCCGGGCCAGGCGGGGGGGGCGGTGTATTAAATCCCTCCCCATAGCAATGTGCTACTCCCGGGCACTGCGCATACCCAGTAACAGCCATTGAAGCCGCTGCCCTTCCCGCTGCCCGGACCAGCCGTAACGTTCCGCCGGGTGCTGGGGGCGGGGCTGGAGCGGGGCGGGGGAGTAACAGGGAGCGTGGGAGGGGCGGGCGCAGAGCAGGAAATTGATGGGCGGGGGGGTCAGGCAGCTGGAGGCAGGGTTCGTTGGGGGCTAAAGGGCACAATCCGGGCTGGGGGGAGGAGCAGGAGTTGAGCTCAGGGGGAGGCGCTGGCAGAGCCCCCCCTTTGGTGTGAGGGCGGAGGTGTCGAGGGGGGAGGAGAAGCCGGAGTTGCAGGGGGGGAAGTCACTGGGGTGGGGGGGTAGATCTGTCTCTGTGCAGCCAGGACATTCCCGGGGTGGGAGGGAGGTGAGTTAACTGGATCCTGTCCCTGTTTTTGCCACTTCCTCCCACACACATTCTCTCAAGATTTCCCCTTTTCTCTCTCATTATCACACGTGGCTATAAAATCCAGGGAGATTCTCCTCCCCTCTCCCAATGATCAGCTCTCTAATTGCCTCTGATTTTCCCTTTTCTCTCCATATTTCTCAAATGTCAATTTAAAATCTCTCCGATGGGGGGTGGATTTTCCCACCCATTTTATCTGCAGCGATTTGTCCTTGTTTGGGTGGGAAATTGTTGCCCTGGGTCATTCCCCAGAACATGGCTCCCACTGGAGTGGGATGGGATGAGGTTCCCGTTCTCTGCCAGGGCAGGGAAGGGAAGGGAGGAGCACATCCCCCATGGAGACTGCCCAGACCCCATTTCCCAATTCCCCTGCGGCCCCCTTCCATTGTCCAGGGAGCCTTCCAGCTCCCCCCCGCCCTTAAATCAGCTCCTCAAAAGGCTCTGAGCTGCTCACGTGAATGGTTGCCCCGTGGCCGGGGGGGACCATCACATTCTTTTTATGTATTGGACAGTCATATAAAATCCAGTCCAACAGTCCCCCTTTTCCACTAGTTATTTAATAGCAGCAACAAATCCCCTCCGATCTTGGTGGTTTTCTCTCATGTTATCAAATGTCGTTTGTGACAAGGTTCTCTCTGCGTGTCTCAAAGATGGATATAAAATACCCCAAACATTTGCCCCACTTCTCTCTAGTTGTTTTATTTTTAATTGAATATGATGGGTTGTTTCCCAATGTGCTAAGATGCAGCCGCCTCTGGGGTGGATCCATGGTGGCCATTATTTGCTAGTGACAGCCCGTGGATCTTTCTTGCCCTCCAGGCCTTCCATTCTCCTGTTAAAGAAGCACTCCCCAGACTCCCTCTGCCTGTGTGACTGGCCAGCAGGAGGTGGTGTTAACTTTCTAGCCATTTCTCACACTCTGTGAGGTAACACTTGCAGGGGCAGGAAAGGTGTCTGTGTGGGGAGATTGCAGCTGAAGGGGCATTGTGGTAGGGGGAGGCCTCTGGGTGGCTGGGCAGGGGGTACCCTAGTCAGGTTGGTGGGTTGTGGAGGTTTGGGGTTTTCGGGGGTGGTGGTTCTGATGTGCCCATCCCTGAGACTATGGGTCCTGGAGGTGGGTATCGCTGGGGGCCTGGTGGCTGCAGAACAGTGGGAGTGGGTGTCTCTTGGGGAGGCGGGACAGAGGGTTAGAGGGAGCCTGGTTCTGTGCCAGGGGCTCTGTCTGTGCTTCCCCCGCTGGTTCCTGGTTTTGTTGCCATGCCCAGTGCACAGAGCTGGGGGAGGGGATCCCTGGCACTAGGTGAGGGCATGCTTGGGAAGCAGAGTGATGAGTCGCACTGTAAAGCATCAGGGGGTCACACTGGGCAGAGGAGGGGGTCCCAGGCAAGTGTCAGGGTAGATCGTTCTGGAGGGTGGGGAAGTTCCTAGGCAGGCAGTGAGGGACTGAGTTCCCAGTGGGGGGCGGGTCCCTTGAGGGGGTCCCTGGCTGCTGGGGGCTCTTGGTGGGGGGAACCCTTTGGGATTCCCAACCTGGCAATCATGGTGTGGTGGGGGTTCTCTGGCTGGTGGGGCTTTGAGGGGTATCTGGGGTCCCTGGCCAAGGACTCTGGGGGCTGCGTCCCAGGGAATATCTGATGGGATCCTGGCTGCGGGGTGTCTGGGGCCCCTGGCTGTGGGCTCTGGGCTCTGGGTACTAGGGGGTGTCTGGGGGCTGCTGCTAACCATGATCCTTCTCTCTGGTTAACTTGTACCAGAGTCCTGGCTCCTAGTCACCAGGTCACCAAGTCCATTCCCCAGTCACGTGCCCTGTCACTGTGATAACTTTCTGTCCACTTAGCAAACACTGTTAGTGTGAAATCACAGAATTTACTTTTCTCCTCTTTTGAAAACTGCAGGAACTTTCGGTTTGGTTTGGAAAAATTTTGCCCCCAGTTCTTGTCCTAGATCTGCGGGGGTGAGGGAGATGGGAAGGGAGTCAGCACTGCCACACGATGGTCTTTTCCACAGCGTTCTGAACTGATTCTTTCTGAAATATGGTGTCATTGAGACCGTTGTTAATCCAGTGTCACTGTATGGAAAGACAAGGAGTGATTCCAGATGGACAGTGGGTCAAATGAGATCAGCCATTCTCCCTGTGAGGAGGGGCTCCCATTAGCTGCTCTCCCCAGAGAGCTAAAGGAGGGAAGCTGCTCATACACTCTGTCCCTCTCTGCTCAGGATATTGGGGTTCAGCTTCCTGGGTCAGATGCTGCAGCCTCCATTGTGATCTGGGAGACCAGGCTTGGCAGCTGCTGCTCCCCCAGTGGGGCTCTGTGCTAGGAAGTGACCTTAATTAAAGCTTCTTCTCTGCCCGGCCCAGGGGATGACTTTCTGCAGCTGGTCCTAGCCCCCTAGGGAAGTCCTGGGCCCTGTTACTACTAAATTCTGAGCCAGAGTCTCCAGGTAACTGAAAGACCTAAGGGAATGTCCTAGGGTCTGGCAAGAAAGTGACTCTGCACAAACAACACCACCTCATTTCTCCTCCCATTAGCGGTTGCCAGGAGGAAATCCAGCCATGGGAGAGCAAAGCCCCCAGGAATGGGACTGTCCCAGCCAGAGGGGCAGGGAGAGAGGACAGGGGAAGGAGAGACTGAAAGGGTCAGTGGGAGAAATGAATGTGAGGGAGAGATTTCCAGCTCTCTAGTCCACCCAGACACATGTATTGCTGCATCCTGGGGCAGAACCACTTTCCAGTGAACAAAACAAGGATCAGACAGAGCAAAAGCGAGTTCCTGACTCCATATTCCCCCTGCTGGGGTGTGGCTGCCGTGGGGTCAGTGTCTGAGGGAATCCTCCACAGTGACTCCTTTGGTTCTGCTCTTTTCTAGCCTTGTGTTCAGAGAAGGGGTGAGGGGAGAGAGAAGGGAGGTTAAAAATGTGTCTGTGGACTTAGCCTGTCAGGAGGGGCCAGGTCTAAATTGTAATAAACAGATTGAGCATTTCCCAGCATGACAGAATCTAGGGTGTCTGTCTGCAGGGAAAGGGCCTGGGGGAATTGTGATGTGAAATTAACTAAAACCGGTTCTGAAACGCCCACAACTGCCCTTCTCCCTCAGACAGGCTGCAGAATGTTTTGCTCCTGTTCCCAGCTTCCCCAGGATTCTCGCACTGTCTCTGAACGTCTCTGTGAGGAAGAAGCAGTGCCAGGGACACTTGCCCTCTGTCTGGAGTCTTCGATTTCTGGGACATGGATTTACTTTCTCTGTGTTGTAAGAGGCTCTGTCATAATGAGTGTCTGTGATGTTACCCAGAGTACAATCTGGACTGTTAAATAGCTGTCCCCTCAGTCCTCCAGCATGGGGTGCCTTTTCCACTGTTTTCCCGCGAGAACAGCCCCTCTTGGCCAATTAACACACAGTCTCCAGCATGTAACTCACTCCCAGCTACACAGTATTGAGTGCTGCTAGACAGCCACTCATGAATTACACCTCAGGAGAAAACCAGCAAATTCTCAAGTGCCCAACTTTCCCCCAGAAATGTGCATCTTGCACTGTCCAGCACGCTACTGAACGACCCAAGCTCATATGAAGTCTGTCATTTCGTCAGCGGAAAATGACATGCACCAGCTTGTTATCCCAAACAGAGTTTCCAACACACTTCAATCCACACATACTGGTTAGATGAACAATAAACCAAGATTGTTAACTACCAAAAACTAAAACTGGCCCAGTCCATGAAAGGGGCACTCCCAGGAGAGACTGTATAAAGGCTGGAACATGAAACACCTTTGTAAACCTGAGACAGCTGCCTTGGGGACAATGACAGGGAGAATCCCCCAAAGTGACTCCTTTGTTTCTGCTCTTCTCTGGCCTCCGATTGTTCCTTCCAACGTGGAGTACTTTGCACTTGTCTCTACTGAATTTGATCCTATTTACTTCAGATCATTTCTCCCGTTTGTCCAGATCATTTTGAATTTTAATCCAATCCTCCAAAGCACTTACAACCCCTCCCAGCTTGGTGTTGTCCGCAAACTTGATACGTGTAAGAGAGAGACTGTTACTGGGAGGGTTTCCCCATGTGTCAGAGGGTTACACGCTGGTGGGAGGAGGCTAGGCCTGTACTGGAATAAGGTCACTCCGTGCTTCACAGTGTGCTAGAACCTAGAATGTGCATTAGCAGGGGAAAAGCTGGGGGGAATCGGCTTGTGGAATGGACAAAAGCCTAGTCTGAATTCTCACACCTTGCCCTTTTCACCCCGGCAGGCCAGAGAATAACATCCATGTTTCGCTGCAGATCATCTCGTCCTCCCAGGGGGAAGGAAATGGCTGCAATGGAGCTGTCTCAGGTAAGACATGATCAGGGTGGCGGGCTCTGCTTGGAGGTTGAGGAGCAGTAAATGCATAAGGGGGTGGGAATTGCTAGAAGTGGTGGGAAGCAGGAAATATCTCGGGTGGAGAAAGGGAGGGGACAGCATGTGACAAACCTGCTGAGACTTGTGTAGTGTGGGGCGTGATGGGTTGTCACCCCCAGGAGGCAGTTTGTGGAGCTTCTGGGAACTGCTGTGTCCTCTAACCCTCACACTGGGCTGGCCCTTCTCACACTGCTTTGCTGGAGATTTCGCCAGTCTCTCCAGGGCCTGTTATCACCCAACACAACAGCAGGTGGCGCCATGCAGCCAACTAAGCTACCTGAGTGCCTTACCTAAGCCACTCAAGGACAGATAGAAGACAAGAGCCAATTTCCCACTCCCCAACCTTGCACACTTGCTGTAGTATAAATCCAGAATGATACCATCTTATAGTGCACAGGGATCTCTATAATGCAAGTTCATTAATGTAGTTCCTCTTCCCCTCGATATGGGACAGATGTGCACAACAAGCTGAGATTTTCCCCAGACACTTCACTCAAAATACGCTGGTTAAGATAAAGCATCAAACAAGTTTATTAACTGCAGAAAGATAGATTAAGTGATTATAAGTGATAACAAACAGATCAAAGCAGAATATTTAGCAAATAACCAAAACTCAGACTAAGCCTAACATACTAGATGGCTAGAATTTGAATTAGCAATTTCTCACCCTGACTGATGGTACAAGCAGTCCCCCAAGTTTCCATACACAAGCTAGAAATCTCTTGATCCTGGGAGCAGCACTTCCCCCACATCCGTTTTTGTTTCTCAGGTGTTCCCAGAAGTTCTCTTGTGTGGAGAATGAGGCCAAGAGATGATGTCACACCCCACCTTATGTAGCTTTTCCATATGGTGGGAACCTTTTGTTCCAAACTCAGTTCCTAGTCCAGTTTGTGGAAAAATACAGGTACTAAAATGGAGTTTAGTGTCATGTGGTCTGGTCACAGGCCCTGCTGAGTCATAGTAGCCATGACTCATAGGCTGGCTGAAACATTCACAGGAAGGCTAAGCTCTTCCACAGTCCATTGTCTTTGTTGAGCCATCAGCACTGTCTGGCTTCTTCATTGTTGTACCTGAAAGGCTCATTGTGGGTGTTACCCAGAGTAAGCACATTTGAAATACAGATACAGATTCAATATCCATAACTTCAGATACGAACATGATATGTGCACACAAATAGGATAATCATATTCAGCAAATCAGAACTTTTCCAGTGACACCACTCATGATGCATCTTCTACAAAATAGATCATAATTATGTCCTAATCATATTATAATCATATCACTATGATGAATATGGGGGTGTAGTGTCAGATAGGTCCTAATTTCAAGGCACAGGAGTTGGGAATGGAACTTCCCCTCTTTGTGGAACAGGAAATAACCCTCCAGCCAGGGATGGGACAACTTCCCAGACTCTTAGTGATGGAGCCTGAATCTACTGACATTTCATTAATTACCACCAACCCCAATCTTTGTGGCAACTGTAAACTTTATCAGTGATGATTTTGTACTCTCTTCTAAGTCATGGATAAGAATGTTAAATAGCACAGGGCCAAGAACCAATCCCTGCAGGAACCTGCTAGAAAGAAATCCACTCGATCATGGTTCCCCATTTACTATCAGAGTTTTTAATCTATTTAATGTATGCCGTGTTTATTTTTTATCATTCTAGTTTTTTTAGTAAAAATATTGTGCTAATCAAGTCATGTCCCTTACGGAAGTTTAGGTATATTACATCAATACTATTAGCTGCAACCGAACTTTTGATCTCATCCAATAGGGATATCCCGTTAGTTTGATAGGCTCTATTTTCTCTAAACCTTTGTAAATGGGCACTACAATTCTGACCTTCTAACTTCTATTTTTTATGATTGACTTCCCCTTTCTTCCATATATTTTATTTGGAGAGTGCTTGGATTCCTACCAGGGAGCCACTGTCAGGGTCCAGAGACAGCCCCATCTCCTATGTTAAGCTCTGGCTAGTAGCTATGTGATAAATGTGAAGACCCTACTTCTGTTTGTCAGATGGCAGACACAAAGGTTCTCTCTTTCTACCCTGTGATGCCTCCTGGCTGCTGTAAGCAAGGTGGGGTGGGACTCTGTTAACATGTGCCTCCCGGAGCTTCCATTTCCCTGGTGCTGCTGTTCCGTGAATAGTGGGGTTGTGAGTGGGTCAGCAGGTACTGAGTATTGGACTCCTGCTTTTTCAGGGGCCGGTGACCTTCGAGGAGGTGTCTGTGTATTTCTCCAGGGAAGAGGGGACTCTGCTGGACCCCACTCAGAGAGCCCTCTACAGAGATGTCATGCAGGGGAACTATGAGACGATGGTCTTGCTGGGAAAGGATTCCTGTCCCTTCTGTTCTTGGAACGGGAAATGACGAGTGAAGGTTCATGCCACCCCCACAGTGCCATCTGTACCCTGTCCTGTTTCAGCATCACCCCAATAGGCCAGTAACATACATACTACCAGAGACCCTCCTCTGCTGCAGAACACTTTGGGAACAGAGCACAGGAGCAGCATCACACAATGTCAAATATCTCCTTTTTACTCAAGTAAAACTGGGGTTAGGTCCAGCGTAATGAACAGAAGCTTCCTACCCCCAGACTTCTCTCAAACCCTGAGCCTTCTCTACCCAAACCAGAATGTGCTTGGGGTGTAACAAGCAGGCGGCTGGAGTCAGAGCTGCCAGTCCAGGGTTACTTATCATACAGACACTCAGTGCGTTCTTGAACGCTGGCTGGGAGTATCCAGACAGGGGAGCTCCAGCAGCAGAATAGTGAATCTCACCCAGGATTACAGATGACACAACTCCTCGCTGATCTGGATTGCACCCCAGCATGTGAAAATGGCCTAGGTTGGTAGTGACCTTTCTTGAGACATGGAGAGTCTTGCTCCCATATCACCAGGTGTAATAAAAATAACAGGAAAGGCCAAATATGGAAAACTGATTGTTCAGCTTGCTTTTGACCTGCATCATATTTTGCAATACATTCCAAATAAGGAAATTAACGTGCAACGTATGTCATTGTTTGTGGTTTTAAGCTGTAAAAGGCTTGTGTGATTTTTAGCTCGGGAACTGTATTCCAATAGCTGTCGCCCCCTGCGTGCTTGTAACCAAGAAAAGAGCCTCAGGCTGAGCTGATTCAAATATTAATCCTGTAGTCGTTTTCCACAACAGCCTCAATAGGTCCCTGTGATGGAATGTAAGGCTACATCTAGACTACAAACCGTATCGGCGGGTTAAAATCGATTGCTCGGGGATCGATATGTCGCGTCTCATCTAGACACCATATATCGATCCCCGAGCGTGCTTATATCGATTGCGGAACAACACCAACCCCAACGGAATTGCTGATTTGACAGGGGGAGCCGCGGACATCGATTCCGCGTGGTGAGGATGGGTGAGTAATCCGATCTTAGATATTCGACTTCAGTTACGTTATTCACGTAGCTGAGTTTGCGTATCTAAGATCGATTTCCCCCCGTAGTGTAGACCAGCCCTTAATGTCTTCACACCTTCCCCCTGCAGGAGAATGGCTGTTTGACCAGCTGATTGCCTTGCTGTCTCTGAGGAACTGGTCTTTGGGTGTTCCCCAGAACTGTAACTTTTTCAGTAATATCATACTGTAAAATCTCACAATTTTACATACAGTGTTACTACACATTTTAACAGGAGGATAATATTCAGTAGGTTATGCGTTTTCTAATGATACCTCACAAGCCATACTGGGTACAAAATTGATCATAATTTTCTAGAAGAGTGAACACAGGGGTACAGATTGACACAGTGTCTGTGTGTGTGTTCCCAGCAGATATGTGGGTATTTCAATCCCTCATAAGCACAATGTTTGGCATCTTCAAGGACCTGGGGAACTGGTCCTGGGAATTCACTAGTTTAAGAAGTGTGAGACTGCATGAAATTGTGAGACACTTTGGTATTAATAATAAAATAATATAATCTGATAAAATTGCAATGAATCATGCTAGGTATGCCATGTAAAGTGTCAGTGAAAATGTTATGATTTGCCAAGTATGATAATTTTGTTTCTATGTTTCTATCACATTTGTATTGTGAGTTACAGATATGTAAGGTATATCTGTATTTCCAGACTTGTGCAGTTATTCTGGGTGACACCCCCAGACATATTGGCATCAACATTGCCTAGCATGTTTGATGGCCAATTGAGGGTCATCAGCTGTACAATGAACCTATGGACCAAGGGGATACACCTATTGAGTCAGCAAGACATGCCGGGGTTTGCCTGTGTAATGAAACCTCCAAAGCTTTTCCATGCCATGTGCTGTAAAGTTTGTGTTTGGGACACAGGAAGTACAAGCCACATGGCAAAAGGAATGTAAAGCGCAGCTGCATCATCTCCATCTTGTCTTCAATCCCCCTTCCTACCTCTGGAGCAACTTCTTTACAAACTGAACCCTGGAACAAAGGACTGAATGACCCATCCAAGCTGTGGATGCATTCCAGACAGACTTTCAAGCCATCAACTCTCCAATACTGCTAAGAATCTGATATATCCATTTTGGAATGTATCTGACTGCTTTTCCATTTAAATTCTTTCTGTCTTTCTTTCTTTTAAACCTTTAGTTTAGATGCTAAAGAATTGTCTGGAAGGTTGGAATTTAACTTCATTCTTTCATTTGTTCTTTCTTCTAAACATTTAGTTTAACTGCTAAAGGATTGGCTGGCAGCATGGTATTTTGGATGAGATCCAAACCTGGGTAATGTGGCTAACCTTCTACCCACCCACTTCCTGGATCCAATTAGGATCACTCTCCTGCTGCCCTCTGGCCATGCTGTATCACAGTGAGCAGAGTTTTTAAATAACCTCTCACTGTACGGGACCTAGTTGCTGATTAGGAGTCAGAGAACTGTCATGCAATAAAGGGGGCCGTGTGATTTCTTTTTTCAGAGTCTCGTTAACCAGTGTGTGGGATCAGAAGCACAGTTTGTGACTGGTCAGTGAGTTTAACTTCAGTGTTAACCACCAGTATGGGGAGCATCTGCTCTCCCTTTTTCAGCCTGCTCTGACCTTGGCATTTTCAGTGAGGACTGCCCCAGGCACACTAGGTCACACTAGGCACTGAAGATAAATTAACAGAATGTTTTTGATGATCAGGTTATATGAAATCAACTGAACTCCTTTGTTTTCTTTCATCTGAGCGGAGTTTCTGGTTTTCCAACGTGATATGATCTCCCAGCTGGAACAAGGGGAAGAGCCATGGGTCCCAGAGCTCCAGGGTTCAGAGGAAAGAGAGATCCTGAGATCTCCCCGCACAGATGAGGAAACATTAAACCAACTCAAAATCTGTAAGTGCCTGAAGAAAACATCTAGGATGCCCTACAAAGCTCTTGGGAAGTCTCTCAGTTCATTATTGTCCATAGCAGGGGTCGCATCCGCAGGGTAAATATAGCTCAAGGCTTCCTATAGATGCTAGCAGACACCGAGCAGTAGCTTTCTCCCTTCCCCTTGTGAAGTTGGATGGGATGTGAAGGCTGAATTGATCCCCTCCTCTCTCCTGTTGGGGGGAGCTGAGTTCCTGATTTTTATTTGTCCTCTCTCCAGCACTTGTTTTGGTTTGGCCTTCCCCTTTCCATCCCTGTTTGAGTTTTCTGTCTCTATCACAGCAGGTGATGCAATGACGTGTGAGGTTCAGCACAGACCAGAAAAAGAGCAGGGAAACCAGCCAGGGGAGAAAATAGATAAATTTATTTCCTGTCAGGGAACTCAGAAGGGCCTTAAGGAAACCAGAATACAGCAGGAAATCTCCAGGGAAAAGCAAAAAAAATACATGTGCTGAGTGTGGGAAAAACTTCACTTACAGATCAGGCCTTTCTCAAATCAGAGAATTCACACAGGGGAGAGGCCCTGTGAATGCAATGAGTGCGGGAAAACTTTCAGTCGCAGCTCACACCTTATTCGGCATCAGAGAATCCACATGCAGGAGGGGTCCTATGAATGCAGTGAGTGCGGGAAAACCTTCAATCGCAGCTCTCACCTTATTCAGCATCAGAGAATCCACACGAGCAAGAAGCCCCGCGAATGCCATCAGCAGGCCTGCACAACTCGTAAAGTGGTGATATAGAGAAATCTCTGTATTAACTATCTCTAAAATCTTTATAATGTTGCATTGTGTTATTTTGTATTAAGTATCTTTATCTTTATGACATTGCATCCGGCATGATGTTATTTTGTAATTCATATGACTTGGCATTGTGCCTCTCTATTTTCATACAACTTTGTATTAGATCCCTATATAGAAAATTGGTAGAAAACTTTGTATCAAATGTTATAGCCCCTAAGGATAGTATAGTTAAAGTAAAAGAAAAAATGTGCTTTTTTGCTAGAAGTAGAATAAGATCTTCCCCCGCACTCTGTAATCAATTGCTCTATTGACTGAATGAGGTGTGAATGAGTGAGGCTTGGAAGACACCCACCTCCAGACAGCTACAACAGTTGAAGAGGGAATGGGAGCCAGAGCAAAGGACAATACAACTTGTCAAGTGGGCCCAATAAAGAAGAGCAGACATATTGATGGCCTCAGGGATTAGAAGCAAGCACCTTCTTTAGAAAACACCCTCTTTGAGCAGCATTGGGACAACACCCAGAGAAAAGCAGCACAAAGACCAACGGACGCAGACCCAGATTTTGAATCTGGTCTAGATTTGCATAAGAGGGAAGCTGCTATAAATGCGAGGTGTCTTGCAGAAGGACCCCGGATCTCGTCTTGTCACCATCGGACCATCGATTTGGATCGGTAGAAGCCCGGCTCCACCCCTCCCCCATCTAACTCACCTGGCCAGTGCAGTTAAGGGGAGCAACTAGTTGGTAACAACAGCAAGACGGAGTGTGTTTATGTCTGTGTGTGTGCGTGAATGCATGACTGTGATATATATCTCATGTGCATATCATAGAGTATTAATTGATACCTGTATTACTAATAAAGGTGGCATTTTCCCTTAATCCCCCTGAAAAGTTCCTGTACAGTACTTTGAGTAAAACAGCGAGGGCCACAATACTCCAAAGACAACAGCTGAGGACCGAAAACCCCCGGCCCTGCGGAAACACCCCCAGTCAGGACCTCCCAGCCTGGTGGAAACACCCCGCCCAGCCCTGCAGAAACAAACCCTCCTTCCCCAGAGCCGCCCCACCAAAACAGCTGTGGGTCAAAAAGGAAGGTTGGTGGTGGGCAGGTGTTACTTGATGTTAAATCAACCAGGGACTCCCAGCCAAAGAGGTGGCTGGGAGCCCTCAGGGTCAAATTAAAGGGCCTGGGGCACTGACGACTGGGGGAACCCGGAGCTTTTCAGGGCTGGGGCAGGGATTTAAAGGTCCCAGAGCTCCTGCTGCTGAGGGGAGCCTGAGCCCTTGAAATCCCAGCCTCACTCCATCCCCTGGAGCTGCCGCCGGGATTCAAAGGGCTCTGTGCTGCCTGCAGCCACAGGGATCCCTGAGCCCTTTAAATCTCAGCTGCTGCCGGGATTCAAAGGGCTCTGGGCTGCCAGTGGCGGTGGGGTACCCTGAGACCTTTAAACCTCAGCTGCGGCCGGGAATCTCTGCGAGCAGCCCAGAGCCCTTTGAATCCCGGCCGTGGCTGGCAGGCCGGCTTTAGGAAGTGCGGGGCCCAATTTGAACATTTTTGGCGGGGCCCCGCAGCGATGATTAGGGAAAAAAAAGCCATTCAGTTCTTAACAACCGGTTCCCTATAAAAAGTTCTGCCACAGTATGTATTTTTTGTACCAGTAGGGTTAGCATACGTCCGTATTTTCCTTCCGGATGGCGATTTAAGAACCAAAAAGCCTGACATGTCCGGGAAAGTACAGATGTATGTTAACCCAACCTAAAAGTTCTTTTTTAAAAAGATGAGTCTGAACTAGAAATGAGCTCTGCCACTCCCTTAGGGTGTGCTAGGGTGCACATGTGTGGGTCTCAGCTGCTCCCTGCCCATCTCATTGAAGCAGGTGTGCAGGGTTACTTCCCTCGGAACTGCAGGGCACCAGTGAACATGGGGCTGGCTGGAGGTGTGGGAGGGGGAGGATGCGAGAGGTAGGGTCTGGCTGCAGGCTGGGCAAGGGGTGTGGGGCAGGCTGGAGACAGGAGGTGTGGGGTGGGCTGGCTGGCTTCAGGCAGGGCCACAGGGAGGGTGCGGCATGGGTTGGCAGGGCTGGAGACAAAGGAGTGCGGGACTGGCTGGCTTCAGGCAGCGGGGTGCGGCAGGGGTTGGCTGGAGACGGGTTGGTGCAGGGCTGAAGGCAAGGCAGGGGGTACAGGGTTGGCTGGAGACAGGGCAGGGAGTGCAGGGCTGGTGCGGGCAGGGCAGGCAGTATGGCAGGGGTTGGCTGGGGACAGGGCAGGGGGTGCAGGGCTGGTGCGGGCAGGGCAGGCAGTGTGGCAGGGGCTGGCTGGAGACAGGGAAGGGGGTGCAGGGCTGGCTGGAGACAGGGGTTGGTGCAGGGTTGAAGGCAAGGCAGGGGGTGTGGGGCTGGCTGGAGATGGGCAGGCTGCAGGCAGGAACTGGTGCAAGCAGGGCAGGAGGTGCGGGGCTGGTGCGGGCAGGGGGTGCAGCAGGGGCTGGCTGGGGACGGGCTGCAGGCAGGGCAGGGGGTGCAGGTACAGGGGGTACAGTCCATCCTCTATGGTGAGTGCCTCCTCCTCCTCCTCCTCCTCCTCCCCCCTCTCCCACTAGGGTAGCAGCAGCAGCCTGGGGCTTGGGAGCTATTTCAAGGGCCCGGGGCGCCCCTGCTTCCACTGCTCCAGCTCTGTAAATAGCCGCGGGAACCCTGGGGAAGTGGCGGGGCTCCAGTGGCTATTTAAAGGGCCAGGGAGGTAGAAGCAATGGGAGTCCTGGACTTTTTAAATAGCCCCCAGAGCCCCGCAGCCATACCCCAGGGCTCCAGCAGTAGGGCTCTAATGGCAATTTAAAGGGCCTGGGGTTCCAGCCCCTGCTGGGAGCCCCAGGCCTTTTAAATTGCCCCCTGGGGAAACTGGGCCACCCTGGTACAGCGCACTGGCTTTTGCTGGTACTGGGGCTTGGGTGCGGGGTCCTCTTAGGAGTGAGGCCGATTAAAGGGAATTGGTTGAATTGGCCTAAAGCCGGCCCTGGTGGCTGGGATTTAAAGAGCTCTGAGCTCCCCGCCCGCCTGCCCAGAGCCCTATAAATCCTGGCCGCGGCTGAGATTTAAAGAGCTCTGGTCTCCCTGCGGCTGCGGGCAGCTCAGAACCTTTTGAATCCCGGCCGCGGCTGAACTTTAAAGGGGTTTGGATTCCCCGCGGCTACGGGCAGCCCAGAGCCCTTTGATTCCCGGCTGCGGGACGCACAGTGAGACTTCACGGGCCGCACGTTGCCCGCGGGCCGTATGTTGTGCAGGCCTGGCATGGAGGGGCAAAATAGGTAAGAAATTTCAGTGGCCTGTCACTAGCAAATAGTAGCCACCATGGATCCTGCCAGAGGTGGCTACATCTTAGCACTGTGGGAAGCAACCCTTCACAGAGACCATTTGTCTTGTGGTTTGGGATACTTCTCAAGACATGCTGCACTCAGAGTGACCCCCTCATCCTGTGCCAGCTGGAGAAAAGAAAAGGGGCCAGCCAACTCTCCCACTACCAGCTGCGAACCACTAATTCCCAAACAGGGGGAGGCCTCTGGCTTTGATGTGTATTAAATATCAGGCTGGTCTCTTTCTTTGGCAAATATCTAACAGAGCTAAAAGAGGGAACAAATGATCCTCAAAGGAGAGGGGAAAGACAATCACTGGGAAATTTAATCCCCTGCAGCATCCAGAATGGAGAGCGACTCAGGGCAACAGGTTCCCCCAAAGGAAGAAGTTTTTGGGATTTAGAAACATAAGGAACAGCACAAAACTTGAGAGGATTGTTAATTGACATTTGATAATGACACAGAGGGAAAACCTGAGCTTTCAGATCAGTGTTCAGAAATGAAAGACAAAGGGTGGAAATCAGAGATTTTGGATCCATTTTGCAATTTATAGAGAGGAAAGTGGAAATCAGAGGGATTTTATATCAGTTGTTGATAGGAGGTAAAATCTGAGTGTTTCACATGAATACTTGATAAATGAATGAAGAGGAAATGGGCAACATTTGCAAACATTTTGTGTTCAATAATCTGAGAAAAGGTGAAAATCTGAGATTTTCTTATTATTTTATAATTAGAGACAGGAAAATCTCAGGGCATATTCAATTAGAAATAGACAACTAGAAGAGAAGTGGGGCAAATATTTAGGTTATTTTATTTGAATCTTTGAGATTTGCAAAGAAATTGTGTCACAAAATGCATATTTGATAACATGAGAGGAAAACACCAAGATCTGAGGGGAGAGAGTCACTTTCCTGTCAGGGCCCAGTGCTCCCTCCCCCTCCCCCTCCGGGGTCTCTCACTCACTGGGGGCTCCAGGCTGGTCTGGTGCGGTCAGAGCCTGGCGCCGCCTAGGGGGCAGGTCCCAGCTGGAGAAAGCCCCCCCCCCCGGCCAGGATAGGAGTGTGCTACTGGTAGCAGCCTGGGGCTGGACCCTCTCTATGGGGGACACTTGCTCCCCCCTCCCCTTCCTGGCCCTTCCCACGCACTGTTGCCAGCGGAGAGTGGCCCCCCCAGCCCAGCCCAGAGGTGTCCCTGTCTCAGGCCCCCCCCAGCCTCTGCCCATTAACCCTCTGCCCAGTTCAGAAATCACTCGGGGGAACCATTTCCCACCTACACAAGGACAAATCACTGCAGGTGAAAATGGGAGGAAACACCCCAAACCTGAGATCTGAACTGGCCATTGCCAAAGGGGAGAGAAAATGGGGCACAATGGGGGGAGGGGAACAGGGAACTTCTCAGGGGTTTGAGGGAAGGGGGTGTCAGCCTGGATGTTGCTTGTTGCTCTCTAGGGAGAAAGGGGGCAGGACAGGAGAGGAGGGGGGTCTCCACGGAGGGGGCAGTGGTAATTCCGAGGGGATCTCAGCCCTCCCTTTTTCTCCCCGCTTCTCAGGGGTCACCTGCTCTTCTCCCCTCGCCCCCCCGGCCATGTCCCGGCTGCACAGACATTTTCCATCCATCCCTTTCCCAGGTATTCCCCCTCCGCAGCCCCCGCCCGACCCCACGCAGGGGCTGCTAGGTGTAATGCATGTTCAGTAGCGATTTCTCCCCTACTAATGCTGGGGTGTCCTTCTCCTATAGGTTAGTCTACTAATGATCTCATCTTGGTGCCATGTGTGTCAGTTCATTGCCATGGCACTCCTGTGCTTAGACATCTGAGGATGCTCTATAGAAAAGCTCCTTGAGTGGGGTGATCCACAGGGAGTAGCTCAAAGCTCCAAAGTGCCTGGCCAGGGGCAGGACATTGGCACAGCAAGGGAGGGGTGTGGCAGTGACATCACAAAGGCCTTTTGCAGGACCTCACACTATTGGTCAAAGACTATTGGTGAGCAGGTGGTGACCTCACAGAGAGATACTGACATCAGTCAGGGGCCAGGGGCTAGGAAACCTCAGAGACCCCTGTGGCTTTGCTTCAGCAAGTGTCCTTCTCCTGGTCTCTGTCTGAGGACTGAGAGAGTATTCGGGTTCACGGACGTGAGCACCAGGACAAACCTCTTTCCAGTTTTCTCCTTCCCTTGTAGTGATTTTACTAGAAAACAGCCGTCCCTGTTTAGAAGGTAAGAGCCTCCTGGAGGTGTGAAACCTGTTCAGTCTGATCCATCTGGTGAGAGTTGAATTCTAGGCATGGAAAACATGAGCTTAAGGAGGCAGAATTTTATTCCGCACCTGGGATTTTGTCCCTTAGAATCATGGGGACATTAGGGTTTGTCCTTTGTGTTTCACCTTTTCCTCCATCCACCTGTCCCTCCCTCCTTTCTCTTCATCTCTTCTTTTGTCCTTTCTCCTGTTCCCCTCCCAACACCAGGACGAGTGTGTGCGTGTGTGTTGCGGGGGAGTGCTCTGCAGCTCTCACTGTGGGAGCTCCACCCAAAAATGTGAGGCTGAAATAGTGCTCAGGCAGTCAGGGCTGGATTAACCTTTTGTTGGCCCTGGCACCAAACATATCTGTGGGCCCCAGTGTAGTCACTGTGGGCTCCGAGTGTGGGCCTGGTGGGGCAGTGCCATTGGTGCCTTAGTACACCCGGTACTGAACCTCAGAGATTTTTCATTTTGATCACACACCTCTCCATGACTATATGCATTGCCATACACAGCTCCCTCAGCCCGCGGGTTTTCTTATTGAGCTGTACACCCATGTGGGTTTACCAGTGTCCACAGTGAGCAGAACTTTCATAGTGACCAAGGAAACTCCCCACAGAATTATCTCTTTCCTCATTCAGACCTTCTCTAGCCATGTCTCCAGTACCCCCCCATGTCACCAGTCTCTGCATGTGGTCCTAGTCTCAGCTCAAAGTCCTAAAGCCAGCAGACACCTGATCAGTTCTGACAGATCCCTCCCTCAGCCCCGATCCTGCCATGTGAGCAAGCCACCTGCAAACACCATTTCCCCAAAGTGAGGACTTAGCCCTTGGGAATCTGAAGACACCAGCGTCTCTCCCTCTGCTCCCATCTACATGCTAGTCTGCTACCTGGTCACCACCACCTCTCCCCATACTTGTTTCCTTTCTACTTTGGACATGCTCCCAACCAGCTGGAAGCTCCCTCTGCAAGCCTGACCTGCTCCCTCCTTCCCTGCTCCCCCGACATTCCTTTCCTACTGGTGACCTCTGTTCCTTGAGGTTAACTCCAGTGTCTTTAGGTGCTCTAGCTTAATGGCCCCAGGAGTCATAGAGCCACTTGTAGTTTCTCTAGCTACAGCCATGGGGCAACTGCCAGAGGCCAGCCTTAGACAGACACTAGCCGCAGGAGCGGAGGCAATGCCAAGGCTGAGCATGCTTGAACCTTGCAAGGGCAGCACTAGGGACTCTAAATCCTCAGCACTGGCCCTAGGCAGCTGCAGATTCTGGAGTTAGGCACTTTCCTCCTCTAGGTTCCTGCATGGTTACAGAACTGCAGTAAAGTGGAACAATTTTCAGCTTCTGTGACTGGAAGATGTCTGGATCCATCTAAGAAGACTGTCTTACATAAATGAGGAAAGTTGAGGTGCCTTTATAATTCTTTTGTTCCATTCTTTGTTTCTATGGAGAATTTGCCAGTGCGATATCACTGTCTTCCTTTTAAACAAACAAAACTAAAAAAAAAGTGTAATGGCTGTTGAAAATAGCAATTCCAGCCCTCGTTAGCACTGTGAAGACCCCAACGTTTTTTGCTCAATTTTCTCCTACTTTTTCTACAGTAAATGACAGTGGATCAGCATATTTGATTTGGGAGAAATGAAGTAACAGCTGCCCAAATTGAGCTTGAGCACTCCTGATTTTGAGGTGTGCAGATCTGGAAGGCAGGGGCTAGATTCCCTTTATGAATATTAGATACATCTGGAAAGGAAAAGTCAATTTCTATTTTCATGGCTCAGAAGTGGAAATCCTCCTGTCCTGTATCTGAAGCTGTCCAGGTGCAGTAGAGCCTCCCCTACCTTACTTACCATTTTACCTTCTGGTGGGATCCACATACCTCCCTTGCCCAGCTTCAGATAGAGAGGGGCCCTGTCCAGTTAGTCCACCCAGTTCCATCTTTGGGGGCTGCCAGGCGAGGTCACACCAGCATCCCTAAGCCTGTCTGGGGAAGTCTTCTGGGGGTGCTACCTGGGCCAAAGCCTTCTACTCCTTGGTCACACCTCTTTCCTATTCCCAGGTGGCACCCCCTTCTAGCAGCCAGCCCCCCAGCCACAGCAAGCTGCAGCGCATGGAGTCTCACAGCTTCCCCCCTCCCTTTCCTGTTGATAGCAGCCAAGAGAATGCTGGGAAATGTTCCTTCTCTGCTCTAAGGCAGGGAGCTGGTCAAGGAACTACAGCTCCCAGGGCCCTATGGGGTCTCAGCTTCCCTACTGAATCCAAGTTGCTCTGAGGTTCCCTTTCTGCAGGGGGGAGGAAGTTATTGTTACAGGTCCCTTGAGAGCTTGGGCCTAGCACTATGGCACCATGTCAAATCCAGTACTACTCCCAACTCTATCCAGCTCTGCTGCTGGCAGGATCCCTTCCCATTCTTTTTGTTTCTTGCCTCCACTCCAAGGAGAAGCTCTGCATTGTTCCTGTGTGGGGAATTAAACCCAGGCTGCTTGGGTGACAGCCAAGAATCCTAACCACTGGACCACATGGGACTTCCGTAACACGTTTACATGTTCATATTCAATAACACAATTAAACGTAGCCATTCAAAGTAGCCATTTAATAGAAGCCATTCAAAAAACTTCAAAAACAGACTTCAAAGAGAAATTGCAGAGTTACAACTGATCTGCAACTAAGAGCCACTATCCACCCTAACTGAATTATCCATTCAACACTGGTTCTCCCCTTGTATGGTAACTCCCTTTACATCATGTTCCAATTATATATTTATGCCTCTATCTGCAATTGTCACTCCATGCATCTGAACAGGAAGATGCGTTTTTTACCCACGAATGTTTATGTCGGCAAATAAATCTGTTAAGTTTCTTAAGGTGTCACCGGGAGACTCCTCGTTGTTTTTGAGTGAAATCAAAAGCAAAATGTCACTCTAAGCTGATCTAACCCTTTCCACTGCCCTTACCAACTTAGATGCTTCTCATCACAGGCCGGCTGGTGGCTTTGCAGCCAGGCTCTCCCGTTTCGGTCAGGCGCTTCAGTTGCTTTGGTGTGGGGGGCGTCTTGTAGAGCCTAGTGGGACGAGAGAGTACAAAGCATGGCAACTGTCTCTACTTTTATCATGTCCTTTCTTCCCTTCTTTTGGGCCCTTTGCTCCACCTTCAGAGTCAGGTCGGCATCCACTGCGTCCTCTCAAGCAAGTCTGAGCAATTCCCCTGGGGTGTCCTCTTGCAGGTAAGTGATTGCACTGTAGCTCCCTTGCTGAACAATGGCTGTTGATGGGTTGTTTGACACCCTGTCCGGGGTGTGGTTATTTCCTTGCTGTTGTCACTGGGGAGCTAATATGGCTGACCCCCACCTTAAGCATAGTGAACCACACTGCACAATTCTCATAACTTCATATGCATGAATGGTAAACTTCTGGGTAGAGAAATGACTTTCAGCAGATCATACCTTCCCCTGATACCTTACAAGGCATGCTCTGTATATAAGATCACGATTATATGAAAATGAGGAATATGGGGTTACAGCACACCCCCCAAAGGTACAGAAGGTCACACTGAGATTCTATTTTCATTTGTTATGTAACAGCATTAAAAGAGATCCAAGTGACTGACAATT